>NC_063257.1:34292786-34535008 GCF_019578655.1 Ricinus communis | reverse complement strand
GTTCTCGTTTCAACCTCCACTATCTTGCCTCTTCAAACCCGCTGAGAATCTATATGGCTAAAAAGCAAGGGTTAGTATGATCATGTGATGCGTAAGGATGTATGATTCATGTGTAATGCATAAGGATAAAGAAAAGGGTTAGCAAACATATAATATTTTACAAGTTACTACACAAACATCCTCCAACCTTATTTCTCTTGCACGGTTCATGTTGAGTCTTTTCTTCCACTAGTATTATAGGTCTAGACTTTCTATCGTACGGGATAGCAGGCTTGGGCAAACATGCTGCTATAAACTCTTAAAGTGAATTTAAAACAAACAAGGCAATGTTTATCAATATAAGCATAAAAACACCGCATATTTTGGGCTAGGGCTGATTCCACATGTTTTGGGCCAAAGCTTATAATACTTGGGCTTTAGATACTTATAAGGAGAAACTTCTCATACAACGAGCAATAGGGTTCCTAAAGGAGATTACTACGGTCATATTACATAAAAATTTGAGTCTTGAGTAAGGATAAAGGTTCCTATAAGTAAAGCGTGGTCTTTCTTGGCTCGTCTCCCTACTCGAGGGTTCATACGACGAAGGAAACTCACTCATTACTTGTGAGTGATGGTTAAGCGATGTCGCAATTCTAGGGTTTGAGTGGGCTAAAGAGAGCCTTAGCAAGCGCCCTCGGGACTATAAGGACCAAAGTGCATAATGTGTGATAATGGTGTAGTGATGCAAGAATAATTTGTTAAATAATAAAATTAAGACAAACACACGAAATCATTTCTCTTATCCCTGGTAGAGTCGCCCGCGATAGGCGGCGATTTTGGGCGATCCACCAGTGTCTTTGGCGACTACGGTATTGCGGGGGCTTTTCAATCTAATTGGGCTGCAGCTAATTAATCACTAAGATTAGCACAAAGATAGGAGTCGCCACTCGGGTAATTCTTTGAGACACTTTTACTAATGATTGGCGTTTCTCAAATTCCATAAAGAAGCTTACATGAAAATCTAGAGATGGATCAGGAAACCAACTTCCCTTGTTTGTGTATCTTAGTCTTTAATTTTATTGTTTAATAAGTTACTCCCTATAGACCGCAGTGACTTCTATACAAGCATACCATATAGCACATAATGTCCACTTAAGTCTAGTCCATTTTTATTAAGCTCAGCCCATATTAAGGTTGTTAATCTAATTTTACTAATTAATTATGCATGAGGCTTTCCTAGTCCTTTAATTTTAAATGGACTACTTATTATGATGAAGCCCAATTATGTGATCCTAAATCTAGTATAACCCAATTGTCTTAACTAAAGTATGGCAAAAGCCACTAGGTTTATATTGATTTTAGATTTTAAGCCCAATTAGAATTAGTTAGCTAGTGGACTATAGTCTTCATATGAGGTCCAATTTTAAGTCCTAAGTCTATTTGGTTCTTTTTTAGTTAATCAATCGTATTACACTTATTTGATCACACAATAAACAAAAATAAGCAGAAATTAAATGCATAAATGAAAAAGGCAAGATAAAAGAAATAAATAACATCATATTAAACTAGAACCATAAAAAAGTCATACAGAACCCTAATAATCCAGAACATGCGATTAGATAAATATGGCGGATTTCATATTTTAATTATATAACCCTAGAGAAACTAATCTAATGGCAAAACCATAAAGAAAATACAAATCCAATCATATGATCCTAATCATTTAAGTAATCGGATTCAAAATCCAAAGGCAAATGTATTATCATATTCAGAATCCCGATGTGTTCATATTATCATATTCAAAATCCAATAAAAATCAACAACATATTAATCCACGGGAAATCCTAATCTAATCACATCAAACATAGAAAACAAGAAACAAAGAAACCCTAATCATGTATCTAGAAGAAGTAAAAGAATAAAAAAGCTGGTTTATTAGGAGGTAATGTTGATGATGATGCATATAGGGGAGCGCTCGGGTTATCCTTTGTAGTTGATGCGATTCTGCGGAGTCTCGGGGGGAAGATGATGTAGTTGAATCGAGAGATCGATTGGGAATCTAGTCTTTGAGGTGTTAAAAAAAAGCTTTTGTAATTCATAAAAGTTTCCAAATCTAGGGTTCTTTTTAGTGATCTTTCCGCCCGATTTACCAAAAACCCTTTGCTTGAATGAACATAGGTTTCCAATTATAGTAGCTTTTTCAATGATCTTCTCCCACAACCTAGGTCATCACTTTCTATTTATAGAGGTAGGATTTTAAGAAATCCTAGGGGAGGCGGATAAATTCAAACTCATTTAAAACTCTTTTAGAATTGAATTTCCTTTATCAGAATAATTATTTACCAATATCCAGTAAATAAATCAAATCTTTAAATTCAAATAAATATCATTACAATACATTAATTATACGTTAACCACCTCCTAGAAAACCATTTTGGATGAAGAAGTACCAAAAAGGATATCAAACCAAGGAAAAACACAAATCAACATTGTGTAGAAATTTGGTCGATCTACAAAGAGCTTATTAGTTCTATAATGAGTTGATCGGCTCTGTATAGAGCCAATTGGCTCTAAATAGGGGGAATTTTGTAAAAAGTTTGCAATTTAATCCCGAACTTGTGAAATTCATCGCTTTGACCCTCAAACTTCATTTTCTTAACAATTAACTCTAAATTGATTTCGAAAAAGTGATCTTGGTTGGATTAACCTCAATCCTATCCCTCAGATTTGCGTTTCTTTTATCTCCAGAAACTAGAGAAGGCAGTGGCCTCGGTACCCCTTTTCTCGGATCTAGATATGGAGGGAAATATGAAAAACCTATGATGAAAGTGACTGCCTTCTCGGGAGATGAAGGATAGGTGAATCTAAGGCTAGGGTGGAGGTTAATCCAGTTGGAATTATCTTTTTAAAATCAATTTGGACTCAACTGTCAAGAAAAATAAAGTTTGATGGTCAAAACGGCAGTATCCACACATTCGAGGACCTAATTACAAGATTTTCAAACTTTCTACGCATAGAGCCAATCCGAGCTCTACATAGAGGCGATTGGGATTTTGCAATCCAATGTCGTTTTTCTTGACGATAATCATGATTTTTATTGATAATTATTTAAATTTAAAGAATTTAAATTGGCTATTTATCGATATTATTTTGAAATCTATCATCACCCTTAAGGTTTCCCTTGAAACCCTACCTCTATAAATAGAAAGAGTGAATAGAGTTAGGGTTGACAACTAAGAACTAGAATTTGGCAGTATGTAACAGTGAAAACACTAAGAAAGAAAACACACAGAATAAAAACTAGAGAGAAAGAAAGAAAAAGATTGTTGTTCTTATTTGGGCGGGAAGACTCAAGCCACTAAGAAAGAAGCATTTTTGGAAATCTATTTCTAAATCGACAAAAGTTCTCCACCGCACGGATCCAACACTAGATTCCCACTTAGTCTTTGACTCAAGCGCATCTTCATACTTTGAAACTCATAGATCTATCAACTCGGTGACAGCACGAAGGTTCCTTCAAACATGCATTCATCATCATCCTAGAAATTGGTTCCTTCTTTCCTTATTTTATTTTCTTTTTTGTTATACATTTTTAGAAACATGATTAGGGTTATGATCTATGATCGGTATGATTAGATTAGGATTTTTAGTGAATATACATGTTAATTGGATTTTGAATCTAATATTTTTGCTAGTTAGAATTTTGAATCGATTAGATACATGCAGTAGGATTAATGTTGATTTATATTTCCATTATGATTAGGTAACTAAACATGATTAATATAATTGCATGAGTGACTTGCTATATGGTTATTTCTTTGTACTTTTTAATTTTTAGGTTTTATCAATTTTAGGGTTTCTTTATACGTTTAATTGAATCCTGTGGTTTTTTTTTGTTATTTATTTCTTTTTCTTTCATATTGAATCAATTTCTTTTTTACGTGCATGTAAAATTCGGCTCTAGGAATGCAAAAATGTACTAACGAATCGAGAGAAAGCTTGCTAAGAACTCTAGAGCCGATCGAAACTATCGCAGAGCCGATCACCTCTGCAGAGCCAATTGGCTCTGCGTTGAATAAGCAGTTATGCAAGCCCGGCCCATTCTTTTGTGTTTTTGGATGATTTTAATGTATTTTGGTATTACAGCATACTTTCTAGGTCTTTTTTCTTTCGCATCGTAGTTGTGGCACGGGTTATAATAATTAGTTTTTACTTTACGCCTTTATTTTGTTTATTCTTGCTTATTGTATGATTAATTAAATGTGTTATGTGATTGATTAATTAAAATGGGCCGCATAGGCGGGGTTAAAATTGGATCCAACATGAATATTGTAGTCCAGTAGGTTAATCAGTATTAAGCGGACCTAAAACTCTAAAATTTAAGTAGACTTAGCGGGCCTTGGCATGCTTTAGTTGAATTGAGCTTAATTATAATTAGGAACACAATGAATGAGCCTTATCATAATAAGTAGTCCATTAGGTCTAAAGGCTGAAAATTAAAAGCATGACATGTACTTTCCGGGCTAGACCGGGTAGGCTACATCCATAATTGATTAGTAAACTAGGCTAACAGCTCTAATACGTGTAAATTTGGGTTGAATAAAAATGAGCTTGGGCTAGGTGAATTATGGGTGTTATTTGGTATGTTTGTGTATAAATTGCTTGCATTTATAGGGAATAATTTGTTAAATAATAAAATTATAAACTAATATATACAAATAAGGAAGTTGGCTTAGGATCCATCTCTGGATTTTGTGGCGTAAGCTTCCTTATGAAATATGCAAAGCGCTACTCATTAGTAAAAGTGTCCGGTGATTATCCGGTGGCGACTCCTATCTCCGTGTTAGTCTCATTGACTATTTAACATATTCCGGAATTAGGTTGAAAAGCCTTATAGTGCCATAGTCACTAAAACACTGGAGTGCGTGCACGAAATCACCTTGCAGATAACTTTCATCATAGGATTTTCTGTAATTCCCTCGATATCTAGATCCTAAAAATAGGTCGACACTGCTATCAACTAGTATCATGGATTGAAAAAATTTTCCAAAGGCTGAATGGTGTGATTTATGTAATTATTTTGTCAGAATAATACGATTGTAACACTCAACTTAGAAGTGTTAATCGGGGCCCTCGAGTCCATGATGTGTTGCATTCTATACATGTTTTTATGCTTCATTTATTCATGTTTATGCATGTATTGGAGTCATTTTATGCTAGATTCACCACACTAGGTATACATTTTGTGTTTTTAGGTTATTTGGACTCTCAACATCATTTCTGAGAAAAGCTGAAGGACTTCAAGGCCTAAGCAGGGATTGCAGAGTGGATTTCGGGGCTCGAGCACGGCCCATTACTCAAGCAAGGGCAACATAGTCAATTCTCTAGGAGTATCGCTTTTTGAAACCGATTACGGCACATGCATCAAGCACGGGCCGTGGCACAGCGTATGGCCGTGCAGTCCACCAAGTAGAAACTAAATGGGTCCTACGATTTCTTAACCAGAGTGGAGGGAATAAGGTTGGGTTGATAAAGAATAAGCCATCGAAAAGGACCAGAAGTCACGTATAGTGGTCCAAAATGTTCTTCAGAATAGGTTGAAATGCTACGAATGATGAACTTGAAGACTTTCATGGACCTATATGATGATGGGCTTGAGGTCGGAAGAAATAGAGAATGACAAAAGAAACATCTGGCGAAGGCCGAATTACCAAGCTTGAGGGAGGCGGAGCCACGGATGTTAATGTTGTCCAATAGCAGAAAGTTCTCCAACTTCAGAAATCTCTAGAAGATCTTTGAGAGGTTGGTGCAAAATAGCTTCGCCAGCCAACCACCCTCGAAAAACCCACATAACCTTGATGCACCCGTTATAAGCCGAACACCTATTGTAAATTTCACCAAGCACCCGGCCACCACACGGATAACTACATCCAGGCTCGAGCATGAAATTCAAGACCTTATTGACGCTAGAAAACCGACCAGGCCTAAATCACCCAACACTATAAGAAACCCCGACCAAACTATAGCAAGACACCACCTTGAACCCAAGTGTTCATGATCACCCCCGACTTTAGTAAAGGGGAGATCATGAAATCTCAAGACATGCCCTAACCCGAGACTAGAACTAGAGCCCGAAAAGCCCACGAAAGAACCTTAAGCGGGCTAGGGGCACCATTATCTATGGTGTTCCAACATTTACTAAAGAGGCGGAAACTCGAGCCCCGATCAGAAGGCGATCCTAACCCTCACGATGGTTAATATTGTGAGTGCACCAAGTTTTCGGGCATGTAATGATTAGTGTAATCGTTTCACGCATGAAATTCGGGACTTAATAGATTTCAAGGGAATGGTGGGTGGGCAACTTCCTTGGTATGAATGTGAAGACCTGCTAGCAACCCTCGGGAAAATTTAATTTCAAACTCTATTACTCGAGGCCTCCTTGACCGACAATCAGGAGTGGTTGGGGATCGGATGAGGATGATCAAGAAACTAATGATTCTTGCCTTACAGAGGTGTGGAAGAAGGTGAGAAGAAGTTGATAATGGCTATAGACATCTAGTCTGACTCTAGAGATGAGTGTGAGGTTTAAGGCGGTGGGGCAAAGATATATAGGTGGATAAAGAATCTGACAAAAGCCGAGACAATAGGTAAGGGTGAAGACACAGGGGGTACAAGAGCCGAAACAGTTAAAGCCTGAAGAAGGGACAAAGGGTTGTTAGAGCGGTAGAGATAAATAAGAAGAGCGGCCGACATCCGGGAGCTACTGATGCACTCATTAGATCACAGAAATGGCTATAATTCGTGCCTTGTCGGCATTACTATAAACACATCGGCTACCCTCGAGGAAATTATCAAAGCGATAGCTGACAAAACTACCATGATGATCACTTTCTGGGGCCGAAGACCTACCATTCAGGGAAGAGACCACAGTAAGGCTCTATACATTGTAAAGAGGCAAAGGGAATAGGACCTCATGTGTGATGGTAGTTAATGGGCTAGTTATCAATGTATGTCCTTCTCGCGTACTCCACTAAACTAGGGATGAATGCGAAAGACACGAAACCATCGGACATTGTTATAAGAAGCCTATGATGAGGCGAAGAGAGATGTGGAAGGGACACTTTCTGACCTTTGGTAAGAACGGGTCCCATTGAATCTTGAATGGAATTCACTATCCTGGACATCCATTAACCTTTGCTTTATTATTGGATAAGCCATGATTTCATGCCTTATAAGGAGTTCCTTCGCATGCGCTAGAGGTCAAGTTTCCTCATGAAGGTGGGATAGTGACTATTAATCTTTGAAGGTGGTAAGGTTATCTCGATCATTCAAGAAGTTGTTAAAGAGCTAAAAGCCCTTATTGGATTCTAATCGAGGGACTACATAGATCCTAAAGAAGCCCGGCATATTCAAGAAAATAGACTTCATGCCCAAAATAAGGCTAGGGAAGAATCAGCAGGGATATCGGAGAGTCACTTAGAACTTCAAAGAACAGAAGACCCGACATAGAGTAGGTTAAAGTGAAGAGGAAGCTAAGAGGCAAACCAAAGGTAAGACTATAAAAGATATTTTTTTTCCGGGAGTATAAGCCCTATTCTGCGAAGCCCATACCTATTATAATAGTTGGGAGTGAGCTACCAAGATTAAAAAATTTGAAGAATCGATCATCAGCGGGATGATTGGTGAGCATCAAGGGAAGTTCGCGAGAAGGTCACCACCATGGTAGAAGAGCTAAAGTTGGAAGAGTTCATCGCTTGCCTAAAAAAGTCCGAGTCGATGGGAGCTAGCTACTCTAATGGAAGAGAATACTCGTTGATGTATTTTATGATGATGAAATAATGTCACGACCTTTATGAGGACAATGTTTTTTACTTCAAAGATCAATGATATAAACTATGATTATGCTTACTTGTGCAAAGTTTTTCCACGATGGTACTATGCATTTTAATACTCATGACATGTGCATGTTTGATATTAATTCCATTCAATTTGATTCATTTAATCTAGGCATAGATGAAAATCCAAGACATATTTTGATAGCTCATGATATAATTCTTGGGGAGATCGGGAGAATTTAAAAGAATAATCGGAAATAAGAATATCGGTATTTGCTTGGTCTTAAGATGACATACTAGAATTAGAAGGAAAATGGCGGAGCACCACATTCCCACTTACATACGTCAAGCCTATTAAGCATAAGATGAGAAGGCGAGGCCGAATGGGCGGATAAGATCCGAGAGGAGGTCGCTAAGCAGGGTAAAGGCTAATTTCCTCGATGTTATTGACTATCTTGAATGGTTAGTGAAAATCATCCCGGTCCAGAAGAGCGATGTTAAGGTTAGGATGTGTGTGGATTATCGGGACACGAACAAGGCATTGCCCTAAGGACGATTTTGCCTTCCCTCGTATAGATCACGATGGTCGATAGTGCCACCTTAAGTCAATGTACTCCTTCTCTTATGGGTTCTCTGGATATAATCGGATCATGATTGCGATGGTGAGGAAAGTTGAAGGCGGCATTCATCACCGAATACGGGTACATCACGCTATAAAGGAATGCCTTTTGGACTAAAGAATGCAAGAGCAACTTCACGAGAGAGCGTACTATCTTGTTTCATGACATGATGCACAGGGAGGTGGAGATGTATATAGATGGCGTGATGGTAAAGTCGGGAAATAAGAAAGGGGATTCCTAGCCTCTTCATAATTTTTTTAGGCGGAGTGGGAAGGTATAACCTAAGAGATGTTACTAATGGCCGAGAGATTGGACTTTAAAGTGGCCGAATAACATGGCGGAGTATGAAGAGTGTTTATTTGGATTAGAAGGCGGTCATGGTAGCAAGGCGAAGCAAGCGATAGTCTATGGGAGTCCATGCTAGTAATTCAGCAAGCCATTAAAGAGTGGGAAGTGAAAGAAGGGAAGTTAAAGCCATATGTCAGCTATCTCAAGACTATGGTTTGTAACTTCTCCAAGTGTTCATTTATACACTTACTGCGATATGAGAACCGGATGGCAGATGCTCTGGCTACCCTTTCGTCTATGTGGGACAACCCCTTGCAGCTTCCAATGAAGTCGTTGATAATTATGAAATCAAGTGTACCTTGTTATCAAGGAGATCAGATAATGCAAGTTTAGATAGGACCGGGAAGAGAGGCCTTGGTTTTCACGATCTCGAGAGGCTTGTAGAAGATGGAGAATATCTAGAGGAAGCGACTACGAAGGAAAGATATGCGTTACGAATCCAGTCCGGGAACTACATCAACCATGGAGGTATATTGTATAGAAGGATGACTTCAGGTGTTCAGCTATGGTGTGTGACTAAAGTAAAAGTGTAAGTAGTAATGGAGGAGATGCATAAAAGGGGTTTGAGGGCCTCATATGAGCGACATAGTGTTAACCCGGAAAGATTATGTGTCAAGGTTATTATTAGTTAACAGTAGAAAGGATTGTATAGCCCTAGTAAGGAAATGCCATGAGTGCTCGACTCTCACGGTGACTTGAGTCTTGTCCCTTGAGTTGAACTTTATAACTTGACGTCTCTTTGGCATTTTGCAGCTTGGGGAATCGATATCATTTGGGGGATAAAGCCTCCTTGAGCAATCATAAGTTTATAGTTGTTGCAGTCGACTACTTCTCTAAATGGGTGGAGGCCGAGGTCATTCACTATTGTGGGGCAAAGCAAATGGCAAGATTTATTGAAAGGAACTTGATCTACAAGTATAGGGTCCAACATCATGTTGTGACGGATAATAATGTGCGATTCATGGTAAAGCAATTAAACTGTTAGCGGAATAAAAGATCAAACATCATAGATCTTCTCTGTGCATACCTCGAGCGAATGGAGGCGGTAGAAGGAGCCACCAAGAACTTAAAGAAAATACTCTTGAAGATGGTATGGAATCATAAGGATTCATCATTCGGTTACCCATCATACTTTGGGGATATCAGAATGATTGAAGCGAACATCGGCGGGGGAGACTTCATACTCTATGGTTTAGGAGCTGAAGTGGTCTTACTAGTTAAGTTAGAATCGAAATATTTGAGAGTTGTATTAGAGGCTGAAATACTAGAAGAATTAGTGGGTCGGCCGGAGATACCGGTGATTAGCTCTAAAGCGATAAAAGAGGATGAAAGCTCTATTACCACATGCAATTGTACCAAGAAGTATATAGCTAGAGCGTTCAGTAAGAAAGTAAAGCTAGGGAAAATCGGAGTTGGTGACTTGATGTTAAAACACACAAGATCTCACGCATTCGACTCGAGAGGGAAGTTCAAACCTAATTGGAAAGTTCACGTACTTGGTAAAGAAGATCATGCCTCTGGTGCCACTAAAATCTCAAACTTAGAAGGGAACAAGTTCTACGAGTCCATTAATCTATATCATCTCAGAAATACTATGAATGAAAGTAAAAATAAAACAAAATAGAAAAAATAGCATGCTAATTGGAAAACCTAAAAAGGCTGGTCATGCAAAAATCAAGGCAAGTAAGAGAGAAAATAATTAGCTGAAAAATCTGAAAAGGCTGGTCATGCAAAAATCAACGCAAATAAGAGAAAATAATCAGTTGGAAAATCTGAAAAGATTGGTTGATGATAGGAGTTGTATCATGAGAAATTAAAATGTACTCATATGAGTCTTTACTAAATGAATAAATTGTTTAGAATTTTTGTCAAACATATATATATTTGTTTATTACTCTACGTACTAACTGAAAGAAACACTAAGCTAAAGTCACAAGCAAAATAAATAAGATCTAAAAAGAAGCATATTTCATCTTCTTCTTCTATTTGCATCGCATTCCTAGATTCAGCGGCTAGCTCTTGAGTCCTCTTGCACCTTGCAAATTTAGAAGAAGTGATAATCGAAGTTGGACCCAAGCTCACGAAGTTTTCATTAGGTGGTGGTCGCCTTCAAAATCGGGTTCGCTCTATATCTCAGCAAGGCCGAGTCTCTCAATCTTGTCCAAGAAGTCTTGTCTGGGTGGGAAGCCTTGAATTCGGAGGGAACTCGAATTTGTTGCTTACAGTGCGTACTAGCGATAAAGTCTTGAAGGTATGTAGAAAATGGATGCATGAAAATCGGGTAAAGGTACATAATGGCCATACACCATAAGTGTGACATGCTTGATCCTCCACTAAGGGCTAATTCAGTGAGGATAAGTGTGTCCGAATCCTCTTCATTCAAGAAATCCAACCCTCGCTGGTCTGCGTTGGTTAGCAGTGGACCAAACTTCCACATGCTTCAACTCGTACTTATCGATGTCCTTTGGCATGGTCGGTGTTTGAAGCTTTTAAGCTCAACCAAATTCGCGAGAAGAAAAGAAAGAAAAGGAAAAGAAATAATAAAAAGCTAAGTTGAAAACTTCATGAAAGAGCTTAGGCAAAAATAAAGTATGCTAAGTTGAAAACTCGAAAAGGTGACTTAGGTAAAAGTTAAGACATTAGCTTGCAAAGTTGAAAACCAAAGGCTGACTTAAGTAAAAATTAAGGCAAAAGAAAATAAAAGAAAAAAGATTAGGTTGTTTAGGTGCGAGAGCACGAAGTACGCCACCAAACTATTGATGAGTTTTGTACATCCCGACCCAGTGATGGTTTTCGGCCAAGATAATTGGGCTGTGTTTTCTCCATGCTCCACTTAATTAATGATGCCAACAATTTTGATATCTCCCTCCGCCCGAGGAAAAATCGGTAAAACTTGGGCATAGAGGCAAAGCTCGGCATCTAACATAGCGGGTGTCTCCCTTTCTTTCTTCTCATAGTAAAAAATCGGTGGGATAAGAGTAATCTACTCACCAACGAGAATGGGAAGTACCTCAGCGGGGGCTATGTTGAATAACTCCACTAGTTTGGAGGGTTTTAGCGCTTTTTTGAGTCATGGTTTTTCGGCTTTAAGGTATGAATTGTGTATGAGGAAGTGTGAGGGATGCCGCGTGTATTTAAAGGCCAAAGTTAGTGTTTTATTAGAAATCTACAAGCTGCGAGGCCGAATCGACTATGCACAAAGTCAAATCGGATTAGTACATAGCCAAATCGGCTTAGTACACAACCAAATCAAGCTGTGTGATGTCATCACGAGTTTTCGATTCTTAGATTTTCAAGCATTTTCTCGGGCAATTAATGTCAAGCATGGATTTATACATCAAAATGCAGAATTTTATATATCTCGAAAGTTGAGCTGCGTAGAAAAGTGGCAAAAGGGAAAAATCGGAAGGGGCGGCTAAAACCAAAAGTCGGGGATCTCTCCCAAATCCTCCATCCCTTCATCTAAGTTAGTGTCCATCCCTTGAGTCAGTAAAGTGGACATCACAGGCGTTAGAGTGTTGATCATATGCCTCACGGGCCTCGATCTAGCATTGGTGGTCATCCACCTACCCTTGCATGCCCTCGTGGTCTCTGCAGAGAAAACCCAAATGAGTTAGCTTCTACATTTCATACATGGATACATCTTACATTTCATAATTTATTTTTGTTTTAGTTCTTACCCACTAATCTTCACCAAGAACGAAGAACTGTCTCCTTGCAACTCCGACCAACCGATGTACATGCTCAAACTGATCCCTTTGAACTTGTATGATTACTTGTATTACTAACATTTCGGAGGAAAGAGAAGAGCGCCAAAATATCAAAAGGGTATAACTTACATGTGTGCAAGTACTACGAGTGAACTCCGAGAGTAAGGAAATGCTCCATGGCAAGCCCGATGCTCTATAGCACTTAGAAGGGCTTTAATAAGATACCATCGGATCACGGGAGAGTGGGACACTCCCTGGAATCACGTCTTACATCGATGTAGGAGGCGCTTCAGATGCATCGGCTGCGAAGGAGCCCGAGATATGAGATGGCCTAGAATGGCAAGAGGACTGCCCCTCCGTCGGTTCAAGAACCGAAGGTGCACGACGAATAAACTATAAAAAAGTAGCTAAATAAATGATATGCTATTCGTGTAGCTACAATCTAAAGCAGTGAACCTATTGATGCAGATTAGCACTAACAGTGAGTATCAAGGTCGTATTCTTGGGAAAGGGTGATCCTAGAACTACCACAACGTCTTATGATAGGGGACCTAAGCTAGTTGGATTTTGGTGAAGATAAAGATTATATTGATTACCAGTTGCAATTACCCATGGACAAATTCTTAACTGAATTCGGTTTCCCTCTCGGGATAGCGAGATTCTAAACCTAAGAACCTAAAGTTGGAATCTCTTCCTAACGGTCGATTATTAAATTAGCATTAAACTTTAATCGCCTCTATTAAGCTTTGTTACTTCTTAATCCGGCTAGTCAATTACCCTTATCTCTAAGTGATCATTAACTTGAGTTCTTGCTATTCAAATTTCTAATTACTAAATGAATTTCTCAATTACATAAAGCAATCTAAACACCACAGCTCATAGCATCTCATGAAAATGTGATTTCTCATTAATAATGAAAGCAAGAAGAGACAAGCATTGATAATCAAAGTCTCATAAGCATTAAAAACAATCCAACAACATAGGAAACCCAATGGGTTTAACAAATTTTGTTACTTATACTAATAAGCAACATAAAGTAATGAACAAATTCAAAAAGTAAATTGAAAGCATGTATACCCTTCTTTTTCGAGATGGATGAAAAACCCTAAATTCCAATTCGAGATGATGAACGCTAAATTGCCTCTTAAATGCCTCCAAATCTCCTATTGATCTTGATTGGATGTTAAAACCAATGTAATCTTTCCTTCAATAGATGAAATAGTCTCCTAAATTCGAGTATTGAAGTCTGGGAAAAGATGGCTTATGCATGTATATGTAAAATCAAGTCAGAGAATCGAACCCTAACTCAATAAATAGCATTTGCCTATATAAATCTCTCAGCACGGCCGTGGTCAAGCCCATGCTAGTCAGCATGAGCGGAGTCCAGGCCGTGCTGGACCTTCACGTCCCGCAACTTAAGGCTTCTTCCTGGCCGTGCCCTCGCCAATGCTGAGCCACCACGGGCCATGGTGGAGGCCGTGGTGGCTTCGAGAACTGTGCCAAAATGGCACTCTTAAGGGTCAAGTGTTGATGGTTCAGCACAGCCATAGTCCAGGCCGTGCTCAACCTTGGAATGCTAGTCCTTACTCAATTTTGATGGATTCTGGCTCGTAATTGCACGTATTTCCCTTGATTACTAATAATGTCCATCGATAATGACCTAAAACATGAAAGGAACCAAAACATAGTTGATTCTGGCATAAAACAAGATAACTATGCACAACAATGTAACTAGTTGGGCATATAAACATGTATAAAATAATGCACATCAAATCACCCCACACTTAAGCTTTTGCTTGTCCTCAAGCAATCAATAACTCAATACATATACCAGCAACAATCACCCTCAAAAATCCATGCTAAAGTTCACAGCTCAGCCTTATTCAGCATATAAAGAATGAAACTCAAGTAGCTAACAAATTATACACCTTGAAAAACTATAATAATACCATCTCGAAGTACAATTTATATAACAATTCGGCATTAAAGACTAGGAACCATTGCCTCGCGGGAATCTCTCAGAATCACCCATGGTGTTTACGGATAAGCAGAAAATTCCCTCAACCCACCAAGGTACACAACCTGTTTACCATAAGCTTGCTTATCAATCTCATCTTAAACTCGCGAATAAATGAATACAAAAATCAAAGGGTCTTTATAAGGGTTGAAATGTGGCTAAGGTAAAGGTAAGAATATTTGGATAAAAGTGTAAAGTATCTTTGAAAAATCATGCAAATATTTAAAATGAATGCTTGAGGTGAATGCCAAAACAACAAAAATACTCACTAAGCCTTATTTGGAAGTAAATGATGCTCACAAGAATTAAATTCAAAATAGCTAAGAGCTAAGAAATAAGTCAAAAAAATTTTCTTTTTCTTTTTCTTCTTCTTTTTTTAACATATATATATATATATATATCACAACAGCTTATATAGGGGCCGCATGATTGGTGACATAAACAATGAGAATAATTATCCAATTTGGAATGAAGGGAGCATCAAAGAATGACTAAAAAGAATAAGTGAATTTATAACAAAGTTAGGTACTATGATTCCATAAATGAAGAAGCATAACACATAATTATTCAGTATACAAGGTGAAAGGAAATATAGATATATATAATGGTGTATGTATAGTGTATAGGTGTAAATCATAAAGAAAAGGTTAAGGCTCAAAACTGGCTAACTAATGGGAAACAAAGGGTAGGCTTTTGGCCGGGATGAGGTGAATTCCTACGTTGCCCAGAATCATCTAATGGTATTCAAAAATTCATGTAACCTCAGCAAGCATTACAAAGCAAGTTCTAGAAACAAAATTAAGTCGATTGCACACTCGAACAAGGAAAAATCATGAGCATAATGTGCAGTGGATGCTCAAATTTTAGTCCAAAACTCACGTTTGAAGTGGCTAAAATTTGCAATTAGTTTCGGACTTATCAATTGAGTCATCCATAAATTGTATAAGAGATTGGCATAATCAAAGTTCAAAGTCAAAGGTTGTAAATTTGCAGGAAACTCGAGTAACACCGGTTTAACTTTGGCCAAATTGACATATTGAATACAATGAAATTGCTTCCAAGAACAAAAATCAAGAGGACAATCAAATACTAGTGTGTGAATTAAGTCATTAATTACGAAGAATGAACTAAGCTTAAATGTCATGAAAACCTAGGTCTTATTGATGTGTTAGCCCCTTGGAAGGCTTGCTTGAATCGAATCTAGATAGGAGCAACTACAAGAAGTATAAAATGCAGTCCAACACACTCAAAGTAACAAAATCTCTCATTATCTACGTAAAGTAATCCGTGAGGGAGGTGAAGGAAAGAAGTGAACTTGTATGCAATAACCTATTCAAGCCAAATCAACCATGCAATATTTTTCCATGATGATTAAATCAAAGCAAATAATCAATACACAATAAAGTCATCGATTGATTGTGTTGCATGAAATGGATGTATGCCAATGTCTTCGATCTTTTTGTGATCGGTTTTTTTTTAATTTCAATTGCACTAGTGATGGTGAGAGTAAGAAAACAAGGTAACGGCATAAAATTTTAGTGTATTCGTGGAATGTAACCTTGCTCAAATTCTTAAGCGCACTAGTGATGGTAACAAATAAGAGAACAAGGTAACAACACAAATTTTAGTGTATTCGTGGAATGCAACCTTGCTCAGAATTTTGTAGATGATTGTAGGCTTATCACGATAATCGCGAACTTATATTCATGCAAGATATATTATGCAACAAAATAATCACAAGGTCAATATGCTAGATAATATGATAAAGCAAGATAGTACTATTGCATACAAAGAAATAGAGGCGACCACAGAAATATAACATTACGGGTGTGAACTATGTCCAAACTTAAGAACATTCTTTCTTCTTTTTGGTTGCGGTTGGAAAGCGGGACAACTATGAAAAATAAAGAAATGAAAACACATGTGAGGGTTAGAAATATAATGGGAGAAATTGAAACAAGAGAATGATGAACAACACGTGTACACGGAAGGCGATACCAAATTGATGCATTAGCCCCTTGGAAGGCTTGCTTGAATCGGATCTAGATGGGACGTGTGTGAAGCTTCCCTTGTTGGCCTTTAAGGCAGCCTTGATAAGTGGAGAAGGAGATCCGTTCTGACCTTGGAAAGGAGGCGGCTCAATACTCAATTTTGTTTGAGTAGCAAATACAAATATTGTCCACGGCTCCACTTAATTTGATAATGAAAATGGGGATAGCCCTACTAACCCAATTCGGCAAATGATGATTTATGGTCGTGAAGAAGTGAACCACGGATTCCACTTAATTCTGGATGGAAAGTGGGGACAATCCCACTTCCGGTAAATGATGATTAAATGGTCGTAGAAGAAGTGGACATGGATGCCATTTAATTTGTGAATGGAAAGTGGGGACAATCCCACTTCCACAATTTTGGAAGTAGAAGTCCCAAAGTGGACGTCGGTAGGGTGGTGATCTCAATTCCACTAATTTGATGAAGGTGCACCAACCACGTAACAATTCATTTGGGGACCGAAATGATGGAAATGAAGCTGATCCCCACTTTCACAATTCAGTAAAATTAAAGAACAACCACTTTGGAAATGGAAAATGGGACAAAAATAATTAATGAAGATGGACTTAATTTCCAAACAAGAATGTAGAATAAAAGGGGTGATGGTGTTTAGTATCAAGATCGGCACAAATAAGAAATATAGGGAGGCGGCGTCGAAGACAAGGGAGGAGTCCAAAGCTCTCTCAAATCCCTTGTTTTTTTTATTTCAACGTGTGGCCAACAAAACTAATATCCCATATATATTTGGGAACCCTAAACCTAGATTTCTAATAAAGGGAAACAAGGTAAATAAATACAAGCAAATAAAAATAAAAACAAATAGCAATATAAACCCGAAGATGAAACTTTAAGTTTTAGGAAGTCTCTTTCGCCAAGTAGACAATGATAAAATCTTGAAGGTGGGTGTGGAAATTGAGGGCGCTTCATTCCTTGCAAAGGCCTTAGCGACAATGCCGAAGTGGCTTGAGCAATAGCTTTGGCTCGAAGCCCTACGTGATAGGTCCGTTTGAGGCGAACTCTCAACATGTCTTCCTCTTGAGCCTCCGTCAATGTCAATGGTGGAACTGCATCACCTAACATCCTAAGAATAGTCCATTATCATTGCCTAAACAATCAAGGGATAGAACCACAGGTACCTACCCCACACTCGAGTATAACACTGCCTATAGTGTTAGAAAAATAAAATCGGGTATAGTACATAACTAGTACATCAGAAAAATGAAGATCATATTAAATCTATATATCAAGAAGGCAAAGTAAAGTGTTCCACTAAAATAACATAACATGAAAGACAATAAAATAAAATGAAAATGCAATAAGAAACGAAAATAAAGTAAAATAAAAATAAAAATAAAGAAAGAAAATAAAAAGGAAAAGGAAAAAAATTGGGCATAAATTTTATCATTGTCGGTAGTCTGCAAGGCTATCCTCACTAGCTAGATCATTTGGAGGGTGAGTAGGGAAGGTCGCTTTGAAAGAGGGGGGGCGGTGGTGGTGGCACAAGGTCAGTGAAGCAACCTGCTAGATCGAACTCCATATCATCGATGAATCATTGATTTTATGCTCCGGTCTCCATCATCTTTTGTATCTGCTCTGCCATGAATCGCTGATTTTGTGCTCCGATCTCCATCATCTTTTGTATCTGCTCTGCCATTAGGTCTAGCTGGATCGGCTGGAGGGTGAGTAGGGGAAGATCTTTGAAGGAAGGGGGGCGATGGTGGTGTACGAGGGTCCGTGAAGCAACCTGCTAGATCGAACTCCATATCATCGATGAATCGTTGATTTTGTGCTCCAATCTCCATCATCTTTTGTATCTGCTCTGCCATTAGGTCTGTCTAGGTGGCCTGCCTATCCAGCCCATGCATAAGCTGCTGGAGCATATCGTTTAAACCCTGAAATTGTACCCTAGTCTCCTCTTGAAACTGCCCAAACTCCTTTCAGTGCTGCACAAACTCAGTATAGTGTTGCTGCTATAAATCACAAACTCGATCTAGTCGGTCAGCCAAAGCACTAATCTGAGCACTCGATGTCCTACAGGAATAAGAAGAGGAGACTTGGATGTAGGCATAAACACTATGGTTGGATTAGGAATCCTAACATCTGGAATCTCAGCCGTGGGGTTTTGGGCTTCTACGCCTCTCTAGCCTCCCTTACTATTGCATTGATGAGCCTGTACTCAATGCCAATGTGGGTGTCGAGTACCCGTGATCATCTGCATGTTGATCATTTGTCTCATCCCTAATGGTGTCATATCACCAATCTGAGAAAGCTCGACAGGATAGTCATCTAATACATCTAGTCTCTTGGCCAACCTAGTCACGTATGGGCAAAACAACGGTAGCATCTTCTTCTAAGTGCCGACTATGAATGAGCGGACTTGGCGAGCCAGCAGGATATCCTATGTCAAGCTTCTTACGATGTTGCATAGCCTAGAGGATGAATACATGGAGTGCATGTGACCATTCCAAAACTATCTCCCACACTGTAATGCGTGTAAGCTAACAATATATGGAGATAAGGGGTAGTATAATTCTGGCTTGAGTACTAATGAATCCCACATGGTGTCGTATGAGATTGGGTTGATGTAGATGCATCCTTAATACTCCTTGCTTGAGGTCTCCTGCTCAGTCCATAAACCCAAATGCATGCCGAGTTGTGGAACTGACATTGAGAACTCCCTTTCTCCAAGTCTCAAGTAAACTGCATCAGGCTGATGCCAGTTTGTGATATGTTGTTGCAGAAAGAAGGTGCTGAGGAATTCAATTGTGAGCTTGCGGTAGGTTGGCTCAATGATGTTAAAGAACCATGCGTAAGGCAGAGTGTCGAATAGTGCATGCACATCCTGAGCCAATCCCACTCTCTCCAGGGATACAAAATCGATGCAACGTCCAGCCATTACTTGCTTCCATCTCATGACTTGGAAGCGGTCTCGTTATCAGCAATCTGAAATATCCATAAGGGATGCCGACCGGTGCGGGTGGGTTTGTAGCTGGTGTTCTTCGTACTCGAACTAGTTGCTGTTGTGATAGGGGTGTTGGTGCTGGTCTGGTGCTGGTGCTGATGAAGGTGAAGTGAAGGAAGAGGTTCCTTTGCCACGCGGGCGCTTGCTGGTAGCGGCGCGTTGCGGTTGCTTTCGACGGGATTGATCGCGGTCCCTCATATTGCCTAATATAGTCAACATTAGTATTCGAACAAGAAACCAAGT
The DNA here is from genome assembly GCF_019578655.1 of Ricinus communis. Classification (NCBI taxonomy): domain Eukaryota; kingdom Viridiplantae; phylum Streptophyta; class Magnoliopsida; order Malpighiales; family Euphorbiaceae; genus Ricinus; species Ricinus communis. The sequence goes on along the minus strand of NC_063257.1, from coordinate 34,515,239 downwards.
TAACATAAATTATACCAAAGATTTAGCAGCATAATGGCTATAGTTTGATTAACAAAAAACTTTAGACTTAAAGCTAAGACTAAAGCCTCAATTTCCTACAGAAAACCAATTCACAATGGCGTTCCAACCCACATTATTGTGCACCAAATAAAGAAAATTTATGCTATTAATTTTTTTTAGAATAAAATGCCATAAATAAATTTATTGCTGTCGAACCCCACACTTAACGTTTCATTATTCAAAATCACACAAACTTAGCAACTAATCTAAATTATACTTAAGCAGTGTAACAAAAACAAAATAATAACCCAAACCAAAGTAATAAATATTGACAACTACTAGAGCATATCAAAGTGTCCTAAATAATAAAAATTACATAAAAGAAAAATCAAATTTAACCATATAAAAGCAAAAAGCGAAGAGACTTACTTGAAATTACCGTGACAGGTAAGAAAAAGCAAGAAAAAGAAGAAACAACACCTTAGAGCTTAGAGGGGGAAAAGTTGGAAAATTTTTGAATGGCATGCTTATATAGTCACAGGGGTTAGCACGGGCGAGGGCAAGGCCATGCTGGACTCAGCCCGTGCTGAACCCTGAAGCTTCATCCTCGTGCCAATTCACCACGGGCGAGGGCATGGTCGTGCTCATCAGCACGGCATGGTGTTGCTGCCCGTGGTGCCTTCGGAAGCCGTGGTGGATGGCTAATTTTATTTTATGATCTACGTACATGTCCCTCACGGGCTGGGGCACGGGCATGGTGACCGGCACAGCCTGGTGTTGCAGCCTGTGGTGGCCTCAGAAACTGTGGTGGACGGCTAATTTCCAAATTTCTTCATGTCTATATTCATCACGGGTATGACTTCGGCCAGGCTGATCAGCATAGCTTGGGGATCCAACTCGTGATGCCTACGGAAACCGTGGTGGATGGGTGAAGTCCAAGCTTTTCTTTGCCATCTCGAGTCACCAAACTCCCTACCTACGTCCAACACATTTACGCACACATTTAGGCTATAATTCAAGTAAAATGTATCAAACAGGGAAGTTTCTCTTCACCAATTACCAACAATCTAACTTTTTAAGTTATTCAAACCCTAGATTCATACAACTACATTTAGTATATAAAGTAAGTGTTCTAAATACCATCAAGCATGCAAACGGCCGATAGCATAAAAATAACTTTGAAAACATAAAGCTAAAATGGGAATGCCTCTCGAGGGGGCTTCTTTTTGGTTATTGAGTCATTTAGCTAGACTCAGCATGAATCATCCTTGCAGTCACAGAATCATGTTAACTCATTGCTTAATCTCCAACGAGTTTTCGTGATACACTTTGAGCCTATGTCCATTGACCTTGAAATCACCCTTCTCGGGATGATGAAGCTCGACTATGCTATATGGGAAAACTTGCTTAACCACTAATGGCCCTAACCATCAACTCCTGAGCTTCCCTGGAAACAAATGAAGATGTGAGTTATATAACAATATTCTATCTCCAATCCGAAACTCCTTGGAACCTTTGAGCCTCTGATCATGCCACTTTTTGTCTTAGCCTGGTAAATTGAAGAGTTTTCATACGCCTGTTGATGCCACTCCTCCAATTCACTCAACTGCCATTGTCTGTCCTTACCTACAGAATCAACATCAAAATTGCAAGTTTTAAGGGCCCAAAGAGCCCTATGTTCTAATTCAACAGGTAAATGAAAAGACTTCCCATACACAAGCTTATAGGGGCGTAAAACCTATGGAAGTCCTATATGCAGTTCTAAATGCCCATAATGCATCATCCAGTTTCGAAGCCCAATCCTTCCTACTTACACCTACAGTTCTCTCTAAAATGTGTTTTAAACCCCCATTAGTAACCTCAACTTGCCCACTGGTCTGTGGGTGCTAGGGAGTAGAGAATCGATGCATTACACCATAGCGCCTGAGTGTCTTCTCCAATTGAGCGTTGCAGAAATGTGTTCCATATCACTAATTAACTCTCTAGGTGTGCCAAACCTAGCAAATAACCTCTTAAGGAATTGCAAACAACTCTGGCATCATTAGTAGGTAAGGCCTGTGCCTCAGGCCACTTGGAGAAATACTGAACAGCCACAAGGATATACTTATTGCCATTTGAAGAAGGGAAGGGTCCCATGAAGTCAATACATCAAATATCTCAACAGTCTGCATACTAGTTTTGGGCATTTCATAGCGGGCAGAGATGTTAACTGAGCGCTGACAAGCGTCGTAAACCTGAACAAATGTCCTAGCATCTTGGAAGATAGTTGGCCAATAAAAGCCTGCGTCCAACACCTTCCTAGCAATATGGTTCGCCACTTGATGGCCTCTTACGGGTCCCTCATGACAGTGCCTCAAAATCTGGAGACTCTCTTCGCCATAAACACATTGGCAAGTGACCTAATCTACACACACTCGATATAAGAAGGGATCTTCACATATGTAGTATTTCAAATCAGCAAAGAATTTCTTCTTTTGCTAATAAGTCATACCCTTTGGTAAGACCCTAGCCACAATGTAGTTAGCATAATCAGAAAACCAAGGAGAATCGGAATATACCTTCAATGAAGACAAGTGCTCTTCTGGAAATAGATCATCTATCGTGCTCTTATCAAGTGCTTCCAAGCTCGGATTCTCCAGTTTGAATAACGATCCGCTGCCAAATTTATGTGCCCTTCTTATCCCTGATCTCGATGTCGAACTCTTGCCACAATAAAATCCATCCCGATCAATCTAGAAACTAGCATCATGCTTATTAAACAAATACATCAAAGCTGAATGGTTAGTGAAGACAATGGTCTTTGATAAAATGAGGTATGATCTGAATTTATCGAAGGCATAAACAACAACCAACAACTCCTTCTCTATAGTAGTGTAATGCTCCTGGGCTCCTGTCAAAGTCTTGCTAGCATAGTAAATGGGTTAGAACTTTTTATCAAACCTCTATTTAAGAACAGCTCCAACTGCATAGTCACTAGTATCGCACATTAGTTCAAAGGGCAGTCCCCAATCAGGTGAAGCCATGATAGGGGCTGCGGTCAATAGTTTCTTCAATAGCTCAAAAGAAGATAAACATGCATCATCAAAAACGAAAGGTGCATCCTTAACTAGTAATTGAGTAAGAGGCTTAGCAATCTCAGAGAAATTTCTAATGAACCTTCTGTAGAACCCAGCATGGCCTAAGAAACTCCTAACAGCCCTAACAAAACTAGGGGGTGGCAGCTTAGATATTGTTTCTATTTTAGCTCTATCAACCTCCATCCCTGCATGTGAAATCTTATGCCCTAGAACAATTCCCTCTCTAATCATAAAATGACACTTTTCCCAATTCAACACCAAGTTAGCCTTAATGCACCTAGCTAACATGCATTCTAAATTTGCCAAACAGTGAGAAAATGAATTACTAAAAATAGAAAAGTCATCCATAAATACCTCCATGGACTCTTTAATCATATTATAAAAATGGCCATCATACACCGTTGAAAAGTAGCCGGCGCATTGCATAGACCAAAAGGCATCCGTCTATAAGCAAAAGTCCCGTAGGGGCAGGTGAAAATCGTCTACTCTTGTCTTTAGGTGCAATTGGAATCTAAAAATATCCTGAAAAACCATCAAGAAAATAGTAAAACATATTTCTTGCCAATCTTTCTAACATTTGATCAATGAAAGGAAGAGAGAAGTGATCCTTCCGAGTTGCATCATTGAGCCTCCTATAATCAATGCAAACTCGGAATCCTGTAACTATCCATGTGGGTATCAGCTCATCCTTCTCATTGCGAATTACTGTTATTCCTCTTTTCTTCGTCACAACCTGCACAGGGCTCACCCAAGAACTGTCAGAAATAGGATAAATCAAACCTACATCAAGGAGCTTAATTACCTCCTTTTTCACTACTTCCTTCATGTTCGGGTTAAGCCACCTCTGTGGCTGAACTACTGGTCAATAGCTATCCTCCATAAGAATCTTGTGAGAACAGAAACTAGGGTTGATCCCAAGAATATCAGCAATCTTGTAGGCAAAGGCCTTCTTATACCTCTTGAGCGAGTCTAGAGTCTTTGCTCGCTCCTCAGGTGTCAAATCTACTGCAATAATCACATACAACTTTTCTTCCTCATCCAAGAATCCATAGCTCAAGTGCTTAGGTAACTCCTTCAATTCTAAGGCCGGGGGGTCCTCAAAAGAAGACTTTACTTTATGCTCTTCTTACTAGTCAAGAGAAAGAAAAGGGTCAGTAGAACAGCTAGGCTCAGTAGCCAACAAACTAGCTAGCTACTCCAACACTTGCTCGTTGGACAACTCCTCCTCATCTCCTTGCAATGCTACCTGCAAAGGATCATCAAGCAATATTTCCTACAAATGAGACTTAACTGCATCATCCATAATATCAATAGAAAACACAGCATCATAATGGTCTAAAGAATGTCTCATAGTAGTAGCTAAGTCAAAGGTAATGGTCTCATCATCTACCCTAAGCTTAAGTTTTCCATCACAAACATCTATAACAGCCCTAGATGTTGTAAGAAAATGTCTACCTAGGATCAAAGGGTACTCTCACCTTCCATGTCCATAACTACAAGATCAATAGGAAAAATAAACTTGTCTACATTAACAAGCATATCTTCAATAATACCCCTAGGAATCTTAAAAGTCCTATCAGCTAACTGAATGCTCATCCTAGTGGGCTTAGGTTCACTCAAACCTAACTTATCAAACAAACTAGTGGGCATCAAATTAGTACTAGCTCCTAAATCAGCTAATGCACCACTAATAGGCAAATCGCCAATAATGCAGGGGAACTAAAACTCCCTAGATCTCTCCTTTTGAGTGGCGACTTGTTCAAGAATAATTTGAACACTCCTCATTCAGAGTCACTAGTTCCAAATCCTCCAGCTTCCTTTTGTTACTCAAAATTTCCTTTAAGAACTTGGCATACTTGACATCTGTGAAATAGCTTCAACAAAGGTAGGTTAATCGCGATTGTTTAAACAAGTCAAGAAACTTACCAAACGCTTATCAACCTTCTCCTGCTTAAGTCGAGGCGGGGTAAGGACCTGGTGATCGTACTCTTCTGAGGCTCTTATGCCTGTCTTCCACCTTCTCTGCTTTATCGCCTCAAGCTCTAGATCCTTCCTAGCTGGCTTATCCTGTAAGGAAACATCATCATCATCATCAACTAATGGTAAAGAGCTAGATAACTGCTTACTTGATCGCAAGGTGATAGCCTTGCAATGCTCCCTTGGGTTTGACTCTGCGGTCTTTGGGGAGGCGATCCTTGTTGCCTCTCGACAAGACACCTTAGAAATCTGCCCAATCTGACTCTCCAAGTTCTGAATGGACACTTACTGATTTCTAAGAGCACTGTCGGTCTGCTGGAACCTCATCTCAGTTGACGTGACAAACTTCATCATCAGCTCCTCCAAGTTAGATTTCTTCTTGGCTAGTGGAGGAAGCTGTGATGGTCCAGCCTGCTGTTGCTGCTGCGTTAGCTGCTAATGCAGTCTCTAAAAGCCTGGTGGACTCTGAGCGTTGTTGTTTCTCCAACCAAAGTTTGGATGATTATGCCAACCGAGGTTATATATATATTTATGTATGGGTTGTTTTGCTGTCTAGGTGCATTACCAATGTAGTCTACATGTTCAAGGTCAGCAGAAACAATAGAAGATGAAGAATTAGAAGTTGAAGCAAACATACCTCCCGCATTACAGTTTGCACCCTAGTGCGGGCCATCGCAATACTCACAGCTTATCTGGGCTGCATGAACCGACATCTAAAGCTAGTCTAATTTCTTAGTCAAAAGTTCCACTTGAGTTGCCAAGGCTGCTGTGGAGTCTAGTTGGTTGACTACTCCCTCCTTGACTGGCTGACTCCTAGAGGATTGCCACTGGTAGTTATTCATGGCCATCTCCTATATTAGATTTTGCGCCTACTCCGACGTTTTACTGTTCAGGGCCCCACCTGCTGCAGCGTCTACCATCTGCCTAGTAGCAAGGTTCAAACCGCTGTAGAAGGTCTGGACCTACATCCATCTTGGTGATACGTAGTCGTGGAAAGTGGCACGGAGCAAATCTTTATACCTCTCCCAAGCATCGTACATGCTCTCGTCATCGAACTGCATAAAAGAAGATATATTATTTCTCAATTTAGCAGTTTTAGCAGGAGGAAAGTACTTATATAAAAAAATTTCAGCTAGCGATCTCCATGTCTTAATAGTGTTGGCTGGGAGCAACTGCAACCATCTTTTTGCTCGGTCCCTCAAAGAAAAAGGAAACATCCTCAACCAAATGGCATCATCAGTTGTTCCATTTATCTTAAAGGTGTCGCAGATCTCCAAGAAGTTAGCGATGTGAGCGTTTGGGTCCTCACTCGGCAGTCCCCCAAATTATACACTATTTGGACCATTTATATCAGGTTTGGCTTTATTTCGAAGTTGTTGGCTGCCACAGGTGGTCGTAATATACTCGTCTATGTCCTCTCAAGAGAAGGTCTAGCAAACTCGTACGTTGTCCTGGCTTCATTCGCAGCCGGATTGTTGTCTCCCATCCCTACTAGTCTATTCACAGGGGCTTCAAACTCTATCTGCGCCTCCTTTTCTTCTTGCATACACTTCCTCAACAAATGGCGGGATCGCTCTAGTTCAACAAGAGGGTCTACAGGAGTAGGATTAGAGCTCCTGGTGATAAACTACCTAAAATAAAAAGGCAGCAACTAAAGAACACAGGGATGAATAAAATAATAAAGAATAATAAAAAAATGAAAAGATAGAAAATAATAATGGCTAGATTAACACAAACACAAATTCACTCTAGTTCATACAAAAGAGTCCCCGGCAACGGTGCCAAAAACTTGATATGCTATTTGTGTAGCTACAATCTAAGGCAATGAACCTATCAATGCAGACTAGCACTAACAGTGAGTATCAAGGTCGTATTCTCGGGTAAGGGTGATCCTAGAACTACTATAGCATCTTATGATATCTAACCCTAACAAGATCAATGACGTTGCTATTCTATGATTAAATATAAACAAGTGGTTAACTAAGTGTCAAACAGACTGAAAGGATTTAGTGAAATAATCAAAGAAAAAGCAAACCCAATAGGACCTAAGCTAGTTGGATTTTGGTGAAGATAGAGATTATATTGATTACTAGTTGCAAATACCTGTGGATAAATTCTTAACTAAATTCGGTTTCCATCTCGAGATAACCGAATTCCTAAACCTAAGAACCTAAAGTTGGAATCTCTTCCTAACAATCAATTATTAAATTAGCATTAAAATTTAATCCACCTCCATTAAGCTTTGTTAATTCTTAATTCGGCTAGTTAATTACCCTTATCTCTAAGTGATCAATAACTAGTTCTTGCTATTCAAGTTTTCAATTACTAAATTAATTTCTCAATTACATAAAGCAATCTAAACACCACAACTCACAACGTCTCATGAATAATGTGATTTCTCATTAATAATGAAAGCAAGAAGAGACAAGCATTGATAATCAGAGTCTCATAAGCATTAAAAACAATCCAACAACATAGGAACCCCAATGGGTTTAACAAATTTAGTTACTCATACTAATAAGCAACACAAAGAAAGAACAAATTCAGAAAAGTAAATTGAAAGCATGTACGCTTTTCTTCTTCAAGATGGATGAAAAACCCTAAATTCCCAATTCTGAATGATGAACCCTAACTTGCCTCTTGAATGCCTCCAAATCTCCTATTGATGTTCAATTGGATGTTAAAACTAATGTAATCCTTCCTTCAATAGATGAAATAGTCTCCTAAGTCGAGTATTGAAGTCTGGGAAAAGATGGCTTATGCATGTATATGTAAAATGAGGTCAGAAAATCAAACCTAACTCAATAACTCGCATTTGCCTATATAAATCTCTCAGCATGATCGTGGTAAAGCCCATGCTCATCAACATAAGTGGAGTCCAAGCCGTGTTGGACCTCCGCATCCCGCAACTTAAGGCTTCTTCCTAACTGTGCCCTCGTCGGTGCTGAGCCACCATGGGCCGTGGTGGCTTTGGAAACCATGCCAAAATGGCACTCTTGAGGGTCAAGTGTTGATGGTTCAGCATGGCCAGAGTCCAGCCCATGCTCAACCTTGGAATGCTAGTCCTTGCTCAATTTTGATGGATTCTAGCTTATAATTGTGCGTATTTCCCTCGATTACTGATAATGATAATGTCCATCGATAATGACCTGAAACATGAAAGGAACTAAAACACAGGTGATTCTGACATAAAACAAGATAACTATGCACAATAATGTAACTAATTGGCATAAAAACATGTATAAAAAAATGCATATCAATAAACAACTAGGCAAAAGAAAGAAAAGTAAAAATCAACAAGGTGGTCAAGAAAGAACCTGACCCTAATGTCATCATCAAAGTGCACGGGCCCTAGCAATTGGAGAATGAAAAAGGTGTACTCCATCCTCTAGGACTAGATGCTGAGATCCTCGGGGCCATCATACCCCTCTAGACTCATTGCCAGCTCCTCGCCAACAAGATCAGTTATCCAAAACATGGAAAGAGGGGGAGACAAAGGAACTCGACGTTTACTGGGCCCGCTCTCCCAGCCATAGATCTGCTCGCCCAAATACGAAGCCCAACTGGCAAGACCAGCCAAAAGAACCTTCATGTGCTCAAGGTCTATGGTGCATAGCATATAGGGGTCCTAATGACGATGCTCACTGAACCAACCGCTACGAATTTGCAAATTACAAAGGTAAGTAATGAAAAATCTATAAAATATAAATATGAATAATGAATTTTCTTTTACCTTGTCCAAGGTTAAAGAGTTGATCCACATGCAATGCACATGGACCTACCCCCACTCTAGTAGGACGGTCCAACTTAAGCCCCAAACTAGTAAATCAAAATTCATCAGCTCATTACAAACATAAGAAAGCTGAAATGGGATAGAAATAAATAGAACTTACATGTACGACATGCCAAAAGCCATAGAGCCTCTTACTCCTGCGGACTGTGATGTCCATCTCTTGGTACAAGAGAAAACTTGATCCAAATCCTTCAACCGAGCCAAGTAATGGAGGTTCAGCGAATTTCCCAAATTGTTGAAGAAGGTGATCCCAAAGAGATAAACTAGAAAAGCTCGGTTCATCTGGTGTATCTCTCTACAAATCCCTTGTAGCGTAAAGGGATGCTCTTATAAGCCAAGCAGCGAGTATTCTTGCACGTCGAAAAGAACTCCACCAAGTCAATGATGAACTGGTCCCAGACATCAGACCACTGATCATGAACAACATCATTGAAAGGTACAGGGGTACCTATGAAGTCGATCCCCATGATAGCAATTAAAGAAATGGGAGATAGAGTCAGCTCACCCACCGGAGTATGGAAGGTGTGAGTTGTGTCCATCCACCTCTGTAGTAGCGCATAAACCGACTGTGATCGGTTCTTCTAATGACAGATGGCAAAGTAGCAACAAACCGATGGAACCCAGTATCTCCAATCTGAGCCTGTATTAAGACCGGTAACTCACCGAACCATATGCGAGCACCATAAAAGTTTCCAGCAAACCTAATCGACACAATGTCGCTCTCACAAAAACATGCATAAGAACACAATAACGCACACATTAAGACTCGAAACAAGTAACTATATTGTTTATTTATTGTTATTTTTTATTAAAATGCCTTAAAATTGGTTTTCAACCTGTCCATGCTCGGTTCGGGCTGTGCAGAGCCAATCACTCAGCATTAATCCGAATTAGCTCTGGACAGAGTCGATCGGCTATGCGCACAATTAATCGACTTTATGGGTTAGGGCACAAAATTTTCAAGTTTCTTTATAATTTTTCATGTGTTTTGAGCAAATAATGCATGTATCTAGTATTTAAATTACAAGATATAAGTTTTAAACTAAGAAAATACTTCTCCAACAGCCGAAAATGCCCGATGCGTGTTCAATTTTGCCGAAATGGGGATTTCCTTCCTTTTGACAAGCCCAAGATCATTTTGGCAAGAAATCGAGGGTGAAAATCCTAATTCGATGTGATTAGGGTGCGTCCAACAAATCTAAAAGAAGATTCAGCCATTTCAAGACTGATTTCATAGAATTTGGCTAAGAAATGAGCGAGAAATCAAAGAAAGAGTAAAGAGGGATTTTAAGAGAAAATAAAAAGAATAAAATCAAAGTGAATTAGAAGACGTGAGAGAGAGAGAAATCTTGTAACTCCTCTTGTAAGTCTATATTCTTCTTGTTTCAAAGTTTTACAAAGTTGTATGTTTGTTTAAAGCTTTCAAAGTTGTTTATATGTTTATGTTCAAAGCCTGTTATTATCAATAAAGCATTCAAAGTTTATCTTCTTTATTTATCTTCTTCTTCTTTCCCCATCATCAAGCGTATGCTCTGTGCTTGCCTCGTAAGAGGATCCCGCACATCGAAACTTGTCGATTCTTTCTGTTCAAATTTATTTTCGGATCTATAAGTTTATAGAATTTGGAAAATGATTCGCAAGAGCATCTAAAGCTCCCACAGTCGCATAAAGCGTGAATCTGGTTACAACGCCACGAACTTAGATCTAAATCTTCACTGCTTAATATTTCCTTCTATGTGTTAAAGGAAATTACTTCAAGAAAATATTTGATTCAAAGTTTTTGGTTACAACGCCACGAACTTAGATCTAAAGTTTGTGGCGTTGTAACTAGATTCACGCTTTAAGCAGCCTGTGGGAGCTTTAGATGCTCTTGCAGAATCAGTTTTCCAGCCTATAAACTTATAGATCTGAAAATAAATTTGAGCAGGAAAGAATCGGCAAGTTTTGATGTGCGGGATCCTCTTACGAGGCAAGCACAGAGCATACGCTTGATGATGGGAAAGAAGAAGATAAATAAAGAAGATAAACTTTGAATGCTTTATTGATAATAACAGGCTTTGAACATAAACATATAAACAATCTTTGAAAGCTTTAAATAAACATACAACTTTGTAAACTTTAAACAGAAAATATAGACTTACAAGAGGAGTTACAAGATTTCTCTCACTCACTCTTTCACTCTAATTTCTTCCTGTGAGAATTAGACTCGGGAAGAGCTTTCTTTCTTTCTCTCTTCTATGTTTCACCGAATTCTAAATTCGAGGGATGAAGAAGGAGGACTCCTCATATATAGAGGTCTTGGAGCTTTGGATACTTGTCACGGGCTTTGGATGCTTTGCTTAGTGGAGAAGAAATGATTCCACTTGTCTTTGGAGTCTTGTGGAGATGCTTCACATGCTTTGGAGTCTTTTGATAATGCCAACCGTCTTTTGAGAAAGTTGTCGGCCATGCTTTGAAGGAATCTTTTACTTTTTTGACTTTTCTTTTCTTTTGTCTTTTGTCTTTTCTTTTCTTTTCTTTTCTTTTCTTTTCTTTTTCTTTTCTTTTCTTTTTCTTTTCTTTTCACAGGCTTTAGTGTGGGCTTTTGGCCCAACACAAATAACCAGGCTACCATTTCGGTTTTTAACCCATGGGTTTTTAAAGAAGGAGATAATATTTATGAGATTTTGAGTATCCCATAACAATCGTCTCACTGGGTCATCCAAATCGAATGCGTGATACTAGCCTGGAAGAGGATGATGATGAGGCTTTGGATTTGCCTTTAGAAGAAGCTCGGTTAACCGTTTTATAAGTTGTAGGAAATCTTCTTGGTTTGATGCAAGCTTTGGAAGGAGAAAAGACTTTTGTGCCAAGAACGTTGTTTGTTCTTTAGGAGGAGGCAAGAAGCTATGTTTGGTCAAGAAGTTTTGAGCGGCTTTTAGGGACAGTTTGTCTTGGTGGTTGAATTTATCCCACCATTTTACTTTGAATCGACGGATAAGTGTAATCTCACCATCCGGAAGCGGATTGAAGTGAAAGTACCATACACATACCTGTGGTAAAAGAAATTTGAATGAAAGGAGAAGCGGGAAAACGCTTTTCCATGGAATTTGGTTTGTAATTTGTTTTGAATAGGTTGAACAGGGGTAAGACTTGGGAATAAGAGTCTCGGGGGCATTACCGTAGTAATTCCACCAACGCTTAAACCAAGGTAAGGGATTTTGGAGGTTTGGATATTGGTGTCGGAAGTAGAATAGCCGGAGTGGCTTCTTCCTTCGTTTTGGATAAGAAAGGTATTGACCCGGGCTTACTTTGGTAATCCCAATAGGAGAAAGATGTGTTAAGATTTGAAGGGTAGGTTCTTTTTAGAGAAGTAGGGAAGGAACGAAGAGAGTGTAAATCCATACCCCAATCGGACGGGTGAAGGATTCTTTGGATTGTGCATGTTGAATATGCAGGGTCTTTATGGGCTTTGTCTTTTTGAAATGCTTGAATTTGGCTGAACCAAGTAACCTCAAGGATTGACTGGTAATAAGCCCGAGGCTTTGAAATATTCCAGGTTTAAAAAACCAACTGGAGGGAAAATCTTTGAAACCAGTTTGAGGGCTTTCATGCGAATCCTTCCTCAATGGTTAAAACATTTTGAAAATAGGTTTTCCAAATACTCATTTGATTTAAAAACGTTTTGATTGCGTCAAAACAATCTCCTGAGAGTTTGGCTTTGAAAGACTATTTGAGTTTTGAGATAGATTTGGAGGGAAAATCTCTATCTCGGTATTTTGAAAAGGGATAGATAATATACCTTTACCCTTTGTGGAGGAAGATGACGACTTTGGAGTTGCTTCTAGCTTTGGAATAATTTGCTTTGTAGATGGTTCAGACAGGGATTGAACCATCTGTCTTTTGTATTATTCTACTCTTTGAATGAATTCAGGGTCTTGCTGGGCAAGCCATTCCTGAATTTGTTTGGCTTGATCGGCTTTGAAGGGATCCATTTGTTGTTGAACTGGATCCGGTTGATTAATTTCTTCTTGGATTATCTCAGTCCAAGTCCTGATGGGCTTTGAAGTTGGAGGGAGAACTTCCTTCACTGGGCTTTGGATTTGGGCCGGCTTTGAAGTGGCCGTGGACTTTTCTTCTTTGGATTTTGACTTTCTTGGCATTTTGTATCACTCATGTTTTTGTAAGAACTCTCTGGTTAGAAAGTCAGGAATAGAATTTGATTCTCCTCGAATAAATTCAATCTCAAAATCAAAAACAGATAAGATAGCTTGCCAGCGAAATCTGTTTGAAGCTATATTTTGGACATCTTTTTGTAAAACTTCTTTTGCAGACTTGCAATCAATCCTTAAAAGAAATTTTTGATTTAAAAGATCGCTTTGAAATTTAGAAATATAGAGAACTATCGAAAGGATTTCCTTTTTGATAGTAGAATAATTCTTTTGGGTATCATTCCAGTGAGCAGAAGTAAACTGGACAATACATTCTTTGGAATTTTGAACTTGCTTTAGAATCCCACCATATCCTAACTCTGATGCATCCGTTTCTACAATCTTAAATGCAGAAGGATCAGCTAGATGCAGGCAAGGAATTTCTAAAACTTGTTTTTTAATGCTTTGGACAATCTTTGTATGCTGATCAGACCAAGGAGGAGGGTTTTTCCTTAGCCTATCATGCAGAGGCTTTGCAAGACAGTTTAAATTAGGATAAAAATCCATGACATAATTTAAACTACCAAGAAATCTTTGAAGCTGGGTTTTTTCCAAAATTTTATCTGGAAACTTTGAAGTGAATGCAAGGGATCTCTCAATTGGAGTAATTGTTCCCTGAGAGATGTAATGACCAAGAAATCTAATTTTCATTTGAAAAAGAGATATCTTAGACTTTGAAACCACTAAACCATTTTTCTTAACAACATAGAAAAACGTTTCTAGGTGTTTAAAATGCCGCTCAATGGAATTTGAAAGATTAAAACATCATCTATGTAGACAATGCAGAACTTTGAAAATGGATTAAAAATGTCATTCATGATTTTCTGAAATTCAGAAGGGGCATTTTTTAATCCAAAAGGCATGACATTCCACTCATATTGACCGAATGGGACTGTAAATGCCGTTTTGTAACGATCTTTGGATCAACTGGATTTGCCAAAATCCTGATTTCATGTCAAACTTTGAAAAGATGAATGCAGAATGCAGTTTTTGTAAAAGATCTTTCTTATTTGGAATAGGATACCTAATCCACTTAAGAGCTTTGTTCAGGGGTTTATAGTTGATCACTAGCCTAGGAGTTCCTCTTTCTATTTCGCTATTCTTATTGACATAGAAAGCTGCACAAGACCAAGGTGATCTAGACTTTGTAATTAAACCCTTAGACTCAAGATCTTTAATCTCTAATCTGCAATGGCTTTCTAAAGACTCATTCATCTGAGTGGGTCTGGCTTTAGTAGGGATTTGCTTATCTGAAAAATCGTTTTCATATGGCAAATCTACCATATGTTGCTTTCGATTCCAAAAAGCATTTGGAAGATCGAATGAGTTCATTCTCAATCTTCATTTGAAAATCAGAAATTTTTCTTTGAACAAAATCATTTTGCAGTTGATCTAGGATTTTCTTCAAACCCACATCTTGTTGAAGATGAGAAAGATGGGTTTGTTTACCTTTGATCAAAGCATTGATTTCAAAATTGTAAATGGAATGTGCTTTGATAAGATTCAAATTTCTCTTTTTTGGTTTTTCTAGAAAAGGAAAAACAATCTTTGAATCTTTAGCTTTGAAAATGATTCCAGCAGTTGTCACTTTAAAGGGAGTTATCAAATTGATAAACGGAGTCCCTAAGATAACGATTTCTTTGAAGATCCTTTGTAAGAATAAAAACATTCTTTAAAGCAATGTTATTATTAAGAATTGCGGCTTCAGTTTTACCAGCAATCTTAATCTTTGAAGAATTGGCTGAAGTTAGCCTTTCTTTGGTTTCTTGATGAAACCTTTTAGGAACCAGTTCGCAGTTGATACAATTAAGGTCTGCTCCTGTATCAAACAACGCGATGGTTTCTATCTGGAAATCACCAGGAAAAACAAGCTTTATTTGAATCAAATATTTTCTTGAAGTAATTTCCTTTAAAACATTGATAAAGTTTTCAGGAACATTTTCAGAAACTTCAAGGTTTTGAAAATCATTTTCCTCATCAGAATCAGAATCACTATTCTGTTTGAGGATCAGGCTTTGAAGCAAAACAGAATCATTTTGTTGTTTTTCTTTCAACTCTTTGAGTTCTGTTTTGATGGTTTTAATCTCCTTCTGGAGTTCCTGAACAGTAGGAAGAGGGTTTTTCAACTTCTTCCCTTTGTCTAAAATCATAGTAAGATTATAAGTATTCTTACTAGAAGAAGGAACCAGAGATTCAGTTTTTAAAATTTCTTTTAAAACCTGCTTTTGAATAAGAGGATCACTAATATGCTTTACAGCCTTAAGAAGAGCTTCTTGTTGCCTAGTGAGCATATTAATGTTCTTTGAAGAGCTTTCTGAATCTCGAACAATCGGTTGAGGTTTTGATTTCATCAATTTGAAATTCTTCCTCAACGTTTGAGAACTCGATTCGGATGAATCAACTAGAAGAGCGAAATCTTTGCAAAACTTCTTCTTCTATTTGAAGCTCAGCCTTTTGGAAAACTTACAATACTTCAAGTATGGCCTTTCTTACCACATTTAAAGCATGTAATTTTTGAAAAATCTTTTTAGAATCTTTCTTTGGAAATTTAGAATGAAATTTGGAAGAAGATGGCTTTTATAGAAATTCTCCTTGCTTTTAGAAGGCTTTCTATATTTGGAAAATCGCTTCTTTTGAAAGACTTTGAGTAAGAATCAACTTTGCATTTCCCTTTGCAACTAGACACGGGCTCTATTGGGTTGTACTCAAACCGGTTACGGGAAACTACCTAGTTCCTGCCTAGTCTTTTTCATCTCCCATTTGAGCTCTTTGAAGCTTAAGGTCATGACAAATCTTTAAACCTTCTTTCCGGGTTAGACTAACTAACTCACCATAAGTGTAGAAATCATAAGGGATTTGACCGCTATGGGCTTCTCTTATGGTATTCCTAACTCTTTCACCTAAAATCTTAGGTAAACCTAGGCTAAGAACTTTTCTTTCCGGAAAGGCCGGCTAGAATCTTCCCTAAGCATGACTCCGGTTAGGAAAGTGTCTTTGTAACTTTGGAAGTTGCTAAGCTTCTTACAGGTAAGGTTGCTAAGGAGCTCGGCATTTTGTCTTTAAGCGGAGAAGGGTCTCCTATGAAATGTAAGGAAATAGTGAGGATTAGAGTTGACACTGCATCCTCAATCGGATTTCCTATTTCATCTAGAATGGGAGTTCCTTCACCGTGGTTTGGATAGCACCTAGGATTTGGAGTTGTTGTGCTTGAGTGAGATGATAATCCCACCATCCTTTTAACTGGCCAGAAAATCCAGCTATCAGGAGCTCAGCAATGGCTCTATCGGAGGTACCACTTTGGGTTTTGTAGGCATTGGCTGCCATGGTCATCTGTTGTAAGAGACCAAGGATGTTGTATTCAGACATTCCATCTATATTCCATTCATAGACGGAGGAGGCATTGAATCTAGACTGGGTTAGGATGTTGTTCCTATTCTCAATTCCTAGATCTGGAGCAGTACTCGTAGGAGTATTCCAGGTTAATCTAGGGGCTTGGATTCCCAATCTGTTGATGTTGAAGGGTTTTGGAATGGGGCTTTCAAGCCCTGAATCATCTGATTCATCGCTTTGGGCTTGTCCTATTGCACTGATATTCCTACTACTTTGGGGAGTATCTGGCACTAGATTTTTGGACGACTCAGAGGTTGCTAATCTACTCAGCTGTTCTCTGACTGCTTTGGCAAACTCAGTTTGCTTTTGGAAATGGTCTTGGCTTGGCTTTGTAAGCTGATATGACTTAGATCTAAAACTCATTAATTTCTTCTTGGATTATCTCAGTCCAAGTCCTGATGGGCTTTGAAGTTGAAGGGAGAACTTCCTTCACTGGGCTTTGGATTTGGGCCGGCTTTGAAGTGGCCGTGGACTTTTCTTCTTTGGATTTTGACTTTCTTGGCATTTTGTATCACTCCTGTTTTTGTAAGAACTCTCTGGTTAGAAAGTCAGGAATAGAATTTGATTCTCCTCGAATAAATTCAATCTCAAAATCAAAAACAGATAAGATAGCTTGCCAAGGGCGAAAATCATTTTGAAGCTATATTTTGAACATCTTTTGTAAAACTTCTTTTGCAGACTTGCAATCAATCCTTAAAAGAAATTTTGATTTAAAAGATCGCTTTGAAATTTAGAAATACAGAGAACTATCGAAAGGATTTCCTTTTGATAGTAGAATAATTCTTTCGGGTATCATTCCAAAGGAGCGTATAACCGGACAATACCGTCAACCAAAGGAGTCGAACTAATGTAAAAGCTTAAAAACCCCGTTTTTAAGCCATATCACTACAAAGCCAAGCCAAGACCATTTCCAAAAGCAAACTGAGTTTGCCAAAGCGATCGGAGAACAAATTGAGTAGATTAGCAACCTCCGAGTCGTCCAAAAATCTAGTGCCGGATACTCCCCAAAGTAGTAGGAATATCAGTGCAATAGGACAAGCCCAAAGCGATGAATCGATGATTCAGGCTTGAAAGCCCCATTCCAAAACCCTTCAACATCAATGATTGGGAATCCAAGCCCCTAGATTAACTGGAATACTCCTACGAGTACCGCCTGCATCTAGGAATCAGAATAGAACAACATCCTAACCCGCCTAGATTCAATGCCTCCATCCATGAATGGAATATAGATGGAATGTCCGAATACAACATCCTTGGTCTCTTACAATGATGACCATGGCAGCCAATGCCTACAAAACCCAAAGTGGTACCTCCGATAGAGCTACTGTCGAGCTCCCTGGATTTTCTGGCCAGTTAAAAGGATGGTGGGATTATCATCTCACTCAAGCACAGCAACTCCAAATCCTAGGTGCTATCCAAACCACAGTAGAAGGGATGCTAGGTTTACAAATTTCTATGATTCCCTGTTAGGTACTGTTGAGTCGAGCCTCAATAAAGGACCTATTTCTTTCAATTGTTTTCCAAATATCACGATTTCTTTAAACGATAAAAATGTTTTAAAGAGCATCGTTCTTCAAATCAAAACTCACAATTACAAAATGCTTGAAGGATCTATTCCGATAGCATTAATTTTCAAAATTCATTACAAAGCTATGATTTCTGCCTTTGGTTCCAAACACAAGCTTCACTCACCAAAAGGAGAAACACTGTTCCTACAAACAGATCTATCCAAATCCAACGCAACTATTCCAAAGACCATTCAATGGAAAGACATTACACTTCCAGAAGAATGGATCCTTGAAGGTGCAACCCAACCTACTTCTCCAAAGCAAACAGAACCAAACATAAACATATAAACAACTTTGAAAGCTTTAAACAAACATACAACTTTGTAAAACTTTGAAACAAGAAGAATATAGACTTACAAGAGGAGTTACAAGATTTCTCTCTCTCTCACTCACTCTTTTCACTCTAATTTCTTCTATGAGAATTAGACTCAGGAAGAGCTTTCTTTCTTTCTCTCTTCTATGTTTTACTGAATTCTAAATTCTCACAGAAGAAATTAGAGTGAAAAGAGTGAGTGAGAGAGAGAGAAATCTTGTAAACCTAGCATCCCTAAGGACGGCTAATATGGAAGTATCTAGACCTTCTCTGGTAAGGGGCTTAATACCTACCTGGACTAGACCTATGTGGATATACTTATAATCCTTTTCCATATGCTTTTGGAAGGTCTTTGGATTTAAGAGATAAATCTCTTCAAAAGGTTTTGAAATTTGGATATCTCTTTCTTCAGTCTTGATTGTAAAATCAGTCTTGAAGAGAGGGAACTTTGAAAACTCATAAATTTGTTTCTTTTGGACTTTGGGTATTTCCCAATCGTCGATATGCTTTGAAAAATCTTCAATAGTGATTTCTTCACTATTCACTAGACCTTGTACCTCGATGATTCGGAGGCGGAAGAATTTGAGAAAGAAGAAGATCTACGGAAGAAAGGTTCTAAATTCATTTTAACCTAAACCAAAATAACTTTCTAGACAAGCTCGGACCACGCTCTCGCCTTTATCGCCTCAGTCGGGACTTACTACTCACAAGCATAAAATGAAATGAACTTGCCTATAGGAAACCCGATGCGCCTAAAATGAATGTAAAATCTTTGTAATGTAGATATGCTTCTAATCCCTGAACCCAATAGGCTCCGATACCAAATTAGAACGAGATCTAGGAAATAGAAGGAAATATTGAAGATTTAGATCAAGAATCAGACCAGCGCTGCGATGCTTCTTCAGACCCCGGAATTTGAAACAACAGCCGATGTGCAGATTCTTCAGTCAGCACACGCTGATGACGGGGAAGAAGATAAAAGAAGATTAATGCTTTATTGATGCTACAGCTTGAACAAACATATTTGAAAGTTTTAAACATAATCTCTTGTAAACAAACAAGAAGAATAGACTTCACAGTTACAAGATTTCTCTCTCTCATCTTTTCACTCTAATTTCTTCCGTGAGAATTTAGAATTCAAAGAAACATAGAAGAGAGAAAGAAAGAAAGCTCTTCCCGAAGTCTAATTCTCACGTAAGAAATTAGAGTGAAAAGAGTGATGGTAGAGAGAGAAATCTTGTAACTCCTCTCAGAAGTCTATATTCTTCTGTTTCAAAGTTTTACAAAGTTGTATGTTTGTTTAAAGCTTTCAAAGTTGTTTATATGTTTATGTTCAAAGCCCGTTATTATCAATAAAGCATTCAAAGTTTATCTTCTTTATTTATCTTCTTCTTCCCATAATCAAGCTGTATGCTCAGGCTTGCCTCAAGAGGATCCCGCACATCGTAAACTTGCCGATTGTTTCGCTCAATTTATTTTCAGATCTATAAGTTTATAGGCCGGAAAATGATTCTCGAAGAGCATCTAAAGCCCCACAGTCGCTTAAAGTGTGAATCAAGTTACAACGCCCAATAACTTAGATCGAGTTAGATACGGGATTCTAAAGCAAGTTCAAAATTCCAAAGAATGTATTATCCAGTTTATCGCCACCGAATGATACCCAAAAGAATTATTCTACTATCAAAAGGAAATCCTTTCGATAGTTCTCTCAGATTTCTAAATTTCAAAGCGATCTTTTAAATCAAAAATTTCTTTTAAGGATTGATTGCAAGTCTGCAAAAGAAGTTTTACAAAAAGATGTTCAAAATATAGCTTCAAAACAGATTTTCGCCCATTGGCAAGCTATCTTATCTGTTTTTGATTTTGAGATTGAATTTATTCGAGGAGAATCAAATTCTATTCCTGACTTTCTAACCAGAGAGTTCTTACAAAAACAGGAGTGATACAAAATGCCAAGAAAATCGAAATCCAAAGAAGAAAAGTCCTCGGCCACTTCAAAACCGGCCAAAATTCAAAGCCCAGTGAAGGAAGTTCTCCCTTCAACTTCAAAGCCCATCAGGACTTGGACTGAGATAATCCAAGAAGAAATTGATCAACCGGATCCAGTCCAAAAACAAATGGATCCTTTCAAAGCCGATCAAGCCAAACAAATTCAAGAATGGCTTGCTCAGCAAGACCCATATCAGCTTACAAAGCCAAGCCAAGACCATTTCCAAAAGCAAACTGAGTTTGCCAAAGCAGTCAGAGAACAGCTGAGTAGATTAGCAACCTCTGAGTCGTCCAAAAATCTAGTGCCAAATACTCCCCAAAGTAGTAGGAATATCAGTGCTATAGGACAAGCCCAAAGCGATGAGTCTAACGATTCAGAGCTTGAAAGCCCCATTCCAAAACCCTTCAACATCAACAGATTAGGAATCCAAGCCCCTAGATTAACCTGGAATACTCCTACGAGTACTGCTCCAGATCTAGGAATTGAGAATAGGAACAACATCCTAACCCAGTCTAGATTCAATGCCTCCTCCGTCTATGAATGGAATATAAATGGAATGTCTGAATACAACATCCTTGGTCTCTTACAACAGATGACCATGGCAGCCAATGCCTACAAAACCCAAAGTGGTACCTCCGATAGAGCCATTGCTGAGCTCCTGATAGCTGGATTTTCTGGCCAGTTAAAAGGATGGTGGGATTATCATCTCACTCAAGCACAGCAACTCCAAATCCTAGGTGCTATCCAAACCATAGTAGAAGGAACTCCCATTCTAGATGAAATAGGAAATCCGATTGAGGATGCAGTGTCAACTCTAATCCTCACTATTTCCTTACATTTCATAGGAGACCCTTCTCTGCTTAAAGACAAAAATGCCGAGCTCCTTAGCAACCTTACCTGTAAGAAGCTTAGCAACTTCCAAAGTTACAAAGACACTTTCCTAACTAGAGTCATGCTTAGGGAAGATTCTAGCTAGCCTTTCTGGAAAGAAAAGTTCTTAGCCGGTTTACCTAAGATTTTAGGTGAAAGAGTTAGGAATACCATAAGAGAAGCCCATAGCGGTCAAATCCCTTATGATTTCTACACTTATGGTGAGTTAGTTAGTCTAACCCAGAAAGAAGGTTTAAAGATTTGTCATGACCTTAAGCTTCAAAGACAGCTCAAATGGGAGATGAAAAAGACTAGGCAGGAACTAGGTAGTTTCTGTAACCAGTTTGAGTACAATCCAATAGAGCCCGTGTCTAGTTGCAAAGGGAAATGCAAAGTTGATTCTTACTCAAAGTCTTTCAAAAAGAAGCGATTTTCCAAATATAGAAAGCCTTCTAAAAGCAAGGAGAATTTCTATAAAAAGCCATCTTCTTCCAAATTTCATTCTAAATTTCCAAAGAAAGATTCTAAAAAAGATTTTTCAAAAATTACATGCTTTAAATGTGGTAAGAAAGGCCATACTTCGAAGTATTGTAAGTTTTCCAAAAGACTGCTTGAGCTTCAAATAGAAGAAGAAGTTTTGCAAAAGATTTATGCTCTTCTAGTTGATTCATCTGAATCAGAGTTCTCAAATAGTGAGGAAGAATTTCAAATTGATGAAATCAAAACCTCAACTGATTGTTCTGAGACAGATTCAGAAAGCTCTTCAAAGAACATTAATATGCTCACTAGGCAACAATAAGCTCTTCTTGAGGCTGTAAAGCATATTAGTGATCCTCTTATTCAAAAGCAGGTTTTAAAAGAAATTTTAAAAACTGAATCTCTGGCTCCTTCTTCTAGTAAGAATACTTATAATCTTACTATAATTTTAGACAAAGGGAAGAAGTTGAAAACCCTCTTCCCATCGCTCAGAACTCCAGAAGGAGATTAAAACCATCAAAACAGAACTCAAAGAGTTGAAAGAAAAACAACAAAATGATTCTGTTTTGCTTCAAAGCCTGATCCTCAAACAGAATAGTGATTCTGATTCTGATGAGGAAAATGATTTTCAAAACCTTGAAGTTTCTGAAAATGTTCCTGAAAACTTTATCAATGTTTTAAAGGAAATTACTTCAAGAAAATATTTGATTCAAATAAAGCTTGTTTTTCCTGGTGATTTCCAGATAGAAACCATCGCGTTGTTTGATACAGGAGCAGACCTCAATTGTATCAACCGGTTCCTAAAAGGTTTCATCAAGAAACCAAAGAAAGGCTAACTTCAGCCAATTCTTCAAAGATTAAGATTGCTGGTAAAACTGAAGCCGCAATTCTTAATAATAACATTGCTTTAAAGAATGTTTTTATTCTTACAAAGGATCTTCAGCAAACTGTTATCTTAGGGACTCCGTTTATCAATTTGATAACTCCCTTTAAAGTGACAACTGCTGGAATCATTTTCAAAGCTAAAGATTCAAAGATTGTTTTTCCTTTTCTAGAAAAACCAAAAAAGAGAAATTTGAATCTTATCAAAGCACATTCCATTTACAATTTTGAAATCAATGCTTTGATCAAAGGTAAACAAACCCATCTTTCTCATCTTCAACAAGATGTGGGTTTGAAGAAAATCCTAGATCAACTGCAAAATGATTTTGTTCAAAGAAAAATTTCTGATTTTCAAATGAAGATTGAGAATGAACTCTGCCCGATCTTCCAAATGCTTTTTGGAATCGAAAGCAACATATGGTAGATTTGCCATATGAAAATGATTTTTCAGATAAGCAAATCCCTACTAAAGCCAGACCCATTCAGATGAATGAGTCTTTAGAAAGCCATTGCAAATTAGAGATTAAAGATCTTGAGTCTAAGGGTTTAATTACAAAGTCTAGATCACCTTGGTCTTGTGCAGCTTTCTATGTCAATAAGAATAGCGAAATAGAAAGAGGAACTCCTAGGCTAGTGATCAACTATAAACCCCTGAACAAAGCTCTTAAGTGGATTAGGTATCCTATTCCAAATAAGAAAGATCTTTTACAAAAACTGCATTCTGCATTCATCTTTTCAAAGTTTGACATGAAATCGGATTTTGGCAAATCCGGATTGATCCAAAAGATCGTTACAAAACGGCATTTACAAATTCCATTCGGTCAATATGAGTGGAATGTCATGCCTTTTGGATTAAAAATGCCCTTTGAATTTCGGAAAATCATGAATGACATTTTTAATCCATTTCAAAGTTCGCATTGTCTACATAGATGATGTTTTAATCTTTTCAAATTCCATTGAACAAGCATTTTAAACACCTAGAAACGTTTTCTATGTTGTTAAGAAAATGGTTTAGTGGTTTCAAAGTCTAAGATATCTCTTTTCAAACGAAATTAGATTTCTTGGTCATTACATCTCTCGGGGAACAATTACTCCAATTGAGAGATCCCTTGCATTCACTTCAAAGTTTCCGGATAAAATTTTGGAAAAACCCAATTAAAGATTTCTTGGTAGTTTAAATTATGTCATGGATTTTTATCCTAATTTAAACTGTCTTGCAAAGCCTCTACATGATAGGCTAAGGAAAACCCTCCTCCTTGGTCCGATCAAAGATACAAAGATTGTCCAAAGCATTAAAAACAAGTTTTAGAAATTCCTTGCCTCAAGATCTACCGATCCTTCCGCATTTAAGATTGTGGAAACGGATGCATCGGAGTTAGGATATGGTGGGATTCTAAAGCAAGTTCAAAATTCCAAAGAATGTATTGTCCAGTTTACTCACCGGAATGATACCCAAAAGAATTATTCTACTATCAAAAGGAAATCCTTTCGATAGTTCTCTCAGATTTCTAAATTTCAAAGCGATCTTTTAAATCAAAAATTTCTTTTAAGGATTGATTGCAAGTCCGCGAAAGAAGTTTTACAAAAAGATGTCCAAAATATAGCTTCAAACAGATTTCGGCAAGCTATCTTATCTGTTTTTGATTTTGAGATTGAATTTATTCGAGGAGAATCAAATTCTATTCCCGACTTTCTAACCGGAGAGTTCTTACAAAACAGGGAGTGATACAAAATGCCAAGAAAGTCAAAATCCAAAGAAGAAAAGTCCACGGCCACTTCAAAGCCGGCCCAAATCCAAAGCCCAGTGAAGGAAGTTCTCCCTTCAACTTCAAAGCCCATCAGGACTTGGACTGAGATAATCCAAGAAGAAATTAATCAACCGGATCCAGTTCAACAACAAATGGATCCCTTCAAAGCCGATCAAGCCAAACAAATTCAGGAATGGCTTGCCCAGCAAGACCCTGAATTCATTCAAAGAGTAGAAGAATACAAAAGACAAATGGTTCAATCCCTGTCTGAACCATCTACAAAGCAAATTATTCCAAAGCTAGAAGCAACTCCAAAGTCGTCATCTTCCTCCACAAAGGGTAAAGGTATACTATCTATCCTTTTTCAAAATACCGAGATAGAGATTTTCCCTCCAAATCTATCTCAAAACTCAAATAGTTTTTCAAAGCCAAACTCTCAGGAGATTGTTTTGACGCAATCAAAACGTTTTAAATCAAATGAGTATTTGGAAAACCTATTTTCAAAATGTTTTAACCATTGAGGAAGGATTCTGCACAGAAAGCCCCTCAAAATTGGTTTCAAAGATTTTCCCTCCAGGTTGGTTTTTTAAACCCTGGAATATTTCAAAGCCTCAGGCTTATTACCAGTCAATCCTTGAGGTTACTGGTTCAGCCAAATTCAAGCATTTCAAAAAAGACAAAGCCCATAAAGACCCTGCATATTCAACATGCACAATCCAAAGAATCCTTCACCCGTCTGATTGGGGTATGGATTTACACTCTCTTCGTTCCTTCCCTACTTCTCTAAAAAGAACCTACCCTTCAAATCTTAACACATCTTTCTCCTATTGGGATTACCAGCAAGCCTGGTTCAATACCTTTCTTATCCAAAACGAAGGAAGAAGCCACTCCTGGCTATTCTACTTCGACACCAATATCCAAACCTCCAAAATCCCTTACTGGTTTAAACAGTGGTGGAATTACTACCAGTAATGCCCCCGAGACTCTTATTCCGAAGTCTTACCCCTGTTCAACCTATTCAAAACAAATTACAAACCAAATTCCATGGAAAAGCTGCTTTCCCCGCCTTCTCCTTTTCTCTGCTCAAATTTCTTTTACCCTAGGTATGTGTATGGTACTTTCACTCAACTGCCCGGATGGTGAGATTACACTTATCCATCGATTCAAAGTAAAATGGTGGGATAAATTCAACCACCAAGACAAACTGTCCCTAAAAGCCGCTCAAAACTTCTTGACCAAACATAGCTTCTTGCCTCCTCCTAAAGAACAAACAACGCTCTTGGCATGTAAGTCTTTTCTCCTTCCAAAGCTTGCCGAAATTTCAAACCGAAGAAGATTTCCTACAACTTATAAAACAGTTTGTCCGAGATGACTTCTTCTAAAGGCAAATCCAAAGCCTCATCATCATCCTCTTCCAAATAGCTAGTATCACGATTCGATTTGGATGACCCGGTGGGAGACGATTGTTATGGGATACTCAAAATCTCATAAATATTATCTCCTTCTTTAAAAGCCCATGGGTTAAAAACCAGAAATGGTAGCCCAAGGTTATTTGTGTTGGGCCAAAAAGCCCACACTAAAGCCCAGAAAAAGAAAAGAAAAAAGAAAAAGAAAAGAAAAAGAAAAAGAAAAAGAAAAGAAAAGAAAAAGACAAAAGACAAAAGAAAAAGAAAAGTCAAAAAAAGCAAAAGATTCCTTCAAAGCATGGCCGACAACTTTCTCAAAAGACGGTTGGCATTATCAAAAGACTCCAAAGCATGTGAAGCATCTCCACAAGACTCCAAAGACAAGTGGAATCATTTCTTCTCCACTAAGCAAAGCATCCAAAGCCCGTGACAAGTATCCAAAGCTCCAAGACCTCTATATATAGAGGAGTCCTCCTTCTTCACCCAGAAGAATTTAGAATTCAGTAAAACATAGAAGAGAGAAAGAAAGAAAGCTCTTCCTGAGTCTAATTCTCACAGAAGAAATTAGAGTGAAAAGAGTGAGTGAGAGAGAGAAATCTTGTAACTCCTCTCATAAGTCTATATTCTTCTTGTTTCAAAGTTTTACAAAGTTGTATGTTTGTTTAAAGCTTTCAAAGTTGTTTATATGTTTATGTTCAAAGCCTGTTATTATCAATAAAGCATTCAAAGTTTATCTTCTTTATTTATCTTCTTCTTCTTTCCCCATCATCAAGCGTATGCTCGCGGCTTGCCTCGTAAGAGGATCCCGCACATCGGAAACTTGCCGATTGTTTCGCTCAAATTTATTTTCAGATCTATAAGTTTATAGGGTCGGAAAATGATTCTGCAAGAGCATCTAAAGCTCCCACAGGCTGCTTAAAGCGTGAATCTGGTTACAACGCCACGAACTTAGATCTAAATCTTCACTGCTTAATATTTCCTTCTATGTTTTAAAGGAAATTACTTCAAGAAAATATTTGATTCAAATAAAGCTTGTTTTTCCTGGTGATTTCCAGATAGAAACCATCGCGTTGTTTGATACAGGAGTAGACCTCAATTGTATCAACTGCGAACTGGTTCCTAAAAGGTTTCATCAAGAAACCAAAGAAAGGCTAACTTCAGCCAATTCTTCAAAGATTAAGATTGCTGGTAAAACTGAAGCCGCAATTCTTAATAATAACATTGCTTTAAAGAATTTTTTTATTCTTACAAAGGATCTTCAGCAAACTGTTATCTTAGGGACTCCGTTTATCAATTTGATAACTCCCTTTAAAGTGACAACTGCTGGAATCATTTTCAAAGCTAAAGATTCAAAGATTGTTTTTCCTTTTCTAGAAAAACCAAAAAAGAGAAATTTGAATCTTATCAAAGCACATTCCATTTACAATTTTGAAATCAATGCTTTGATCAAAGGTAAACAAACCCATCTTTCTCATCTTCAACAAGATGTGGGTTTGAAGAGAATCCTAGATCAACTGCAAAATGATTTTGTTCAAAGAAAAATTTCTGATTTTCAAATGAAGATTGAGAATGAACTCTGTTCTGATCTTCCAAATGCTTTTTGGAATCGAAAGCAACATATGGTAGATTTGCCATATGAAAATGATTTTTCAGATAAGCAAATCCCTACTAAAGCCAGACCCATTCAGATGAATGAGTCTTTAGAAAGCCATTGCAGATTAGAGATTAAAGATCTTGAGTCTAAGGGTTTAATTACAAAGTCTAGATCACCTTGGTCTTGTGCAGCTTTCTATGTCAATAAGAATAGCGAAATAGAAAGAGGAACTCCTAGGCTAGTGATCAAGGTTTGTGTTTGGTTCTGTTTGCTTTGGAGAAGTAGGTTGGGTTGCACCTTCAAGGATCCATTCTTTTGGAAGTGTAATGTCTTTCCATTGAATGGTCTTTGGAATGGTTGTATTTGATTTGGATAGATCTGTTTGAAGGAACAGTGTTTCTCCTTTTAGTGAGTGTAGCTTGTGTTTGGAACCAAAGGCAGAAATCATAGCTTTGTAATGAATTTTGAAAATTAATGCTATCGGAATAGATCCTTCAAGCATTTTGTAATTGAGAGTTTTGATTTGAAGAACGATGCTCTTTAAAACATTTTTATCGTTTAAAGAAATCGTGATATTTGGAAAACAATTGAAAGAAATAGGTCCTTTATTGAGGCTCGACTCAACAGTACCTAACAGGGAATCATAGAAATTTGTAAACCTAGCATCCCTAAGGACGGCTAATATGGAAGTATCTAGACCTTCTCTGGTAAGGGGCTTAATACCTACCTGGACTAGGCCTATGTGGATATACTTATAATCCTTTTCCATATGCTTTTGGAGGGTCTTTGGATTTAAGAGATAAATCTCTTCAAAAGGTTTTGAAATCTGGATATCTCTTTCTTCAGTCTTGATTGTAAAATCAGTCTTGAAGAGAGGGAACTTTGAAAACTCATAAATTTGTTTCTTTTAGACTTTGGGTATTTCCCAATCGTCGATATGCTTTGAAAAATCTTCAATAGTGATTTCTTCACTATTTACAGACCTCGATGATTGAGGCGGAAGAATTTGGAGAAAGGTTCTAAATTCATTTTAACCTAAACCAAAATAACTTTCACGTAAAATGAACAGAACTTGCCATAGGAAACTGATGCGATCTAAAATGAATGTAAAATCTTTGTAATGTAGATATGCTTCTAATCCGGAACCCATTGGCTCGACAAATTAGAACGAGATCAGGAATAGAAGGAAATATTAGCGTTGAAGATTTAGATCTAAGTTCGTGGCGTTGTAACCGGATTCACGCTTTAAGCGACTGGGAGCTTTAGATGCTCTGCGAATCATTTTCCAGCCTATAAACTTATAGATCTGAAAATAAATTTGATCTTACGAGGCAAGCACAGAGCATACGCTTGATGATGGGGAAAGAAGAAGAAGATAAATAAAGAAGATAAACTTTGAATGCTTTATTGATAATAACAGGCTTTGAACATAAACATATAAACAACTTTGAAAGCTTTAAACAAACATACAACTTTGTAAAACTTTGAAACAAGAAGAATATAGACTTACAAGAGGAGTTACAAGATTTCTCTCTCTCTCACTCACTCTTTTCACTCTAATTTCTTCTGTGAGAATTAGACTCAGGAAGAGCTTTCTTTCTTTCTCTCTTCTATGTTTTACTGAATGAATTTAGAAAGTTATTTTGGTTTAGGTTAAAATGAATTTAGAACCTTTCTTCTGTAGATCTTCTTCTTTCTCAAATTCTTCTGCCTCTGAATCATCGAGGTACAAAGGTCTAGTAAATAGTGAAGAAATCACTATTGAAGATTTTTCAAAGCATATCGACGATTGGGAAAAACCCAAAGTCCAAAAGAAACAAATTTATGAGTTTTCAAAGTTCCCTCTCTTCAAGAATTAGAGTGAAAAGAGTGAGTGAGAGAGAGAGAAATCTTGTAACTCCTCTTGTAAGTCTATATTTTCTTCTGTTTCAAAGTTTTACAAAGTTGTATGTTTATTTAAAGCTTTCAAAGATTGTTTATATGTTTATGTTCAAAGCCTGTTATTATCAATAAAGCATTCAAAGTTTATCTTCTTTATTTATCTTCTTCTTCTTTCCCCATCATCAAGCGTATGCTCTGTGCTTGCCTCGTAAGAGGATCCTGCACATCAGAAACTTGTTGATTGTTTCTGTTCAAATTTATTTTCAGATCTATAAGTTTATAGGCTGGAAAACAGATTCTGCAAGAGCATCTAAAGCTCCCACAGGCTGCTTAAAGCGTGAATCTGGTTACAACGCCACGAACTTAGATCTAAATCTTCAACGCTAATATTTCCTTCTATTTCCTAGATCTCGCTCTAATTTGGTATCGAGCCTACTGGGTTCCGGGATTAGAAGCATATCTACATTACAAAGATTTTACATTCATTTTAGATCGCATCGGGTTTCCTATAGGCAAGTTCATTCATTTTATGCGCAGAGTAAGTCCCGACAGGCGAAAGTCAGAGTCGTGGTCCGTGCTTGTCTAGAAAGTTATTTTGGTTTAGGTTAAAATGAATTTAGAACCTTTCTTCCGTAGATCTTCTTCTTTCTCAAATTCTTCTGCCTCTGAATCATCGAGGTACAAAGGTCTAGTAAATAGTGAAGAAATCACTATTGAAGATTTTTCAAAGCATATCAACATGATTTCAAAAGAGTTTGAAATTGATAAAAAACTCTTGCATGAAGATTTCTATTCAAAGAAAAACCATCTTAAGAAACTTTGGTTTTTTAAGAATTTTTTAAAAGAAAAAGATAGTATTCAGGAAAAATACTATCAATTTTGCATTCAAAACAAAGCCCAAATCAAATTTTTTGATTGGTTTCAAATTTACTGCAAAGAAAATGGTATCCTTTATCCCTTTAAGGATAAGTCCATTAGTCCTGTCACAGTAAGGAACAAAGCCCCTGAGTGGAAGGTAGGAGAAAACCTAACTGTCCAGTCTGAACATCCTCCCCTTAGAAAGATAACCATTCCTTATGGAGAGAGTGAGATAGAGGCTACACCTTACAAATTGGTAGGCGAAGACCTTGAGATAGATCATAATACCACAGCTCTCAGCTTTACTGCCCTGTCCGTCGGGACTTACTACTGCGCATAAAATGAATAGAACTTGCCTATAGGAAACCTAATGTAGTCTATCCCTTTTCAATTACCAGTGCAGTCTCTAGAAGACGTCTATCAAGTCAATTGCATCCCGGTGTGGGAATTTTCAATTTAAAGTCAAATTCATCACCCAAAAGGTGGAAAATCAAGAAAAATTCAAAAGCAAGTGAAGTCCTCAATATTCTAAGTAGGCAAAGTCCTCAAAATTCAAGCAGGCGAACTCCTCAAAATTTGAAACAGGTGTAATCGTCCAAATCAAGTGGGCATGGTCCCCACATCAAATAAAAATTTCAAAAGTCTAGGCTTACGGAGCGTGGCTTCTACAGCTCATTAGTATATCCTTTTAGCATATCCTTGATATTATGATCTATCTCAATTTATTTAATCACATGAGTGCTTATAAATTTCGACAAACCAGGGGTAGTTGTCAGCACCCATTTTTCGGATCCAGGTATCGAGGGAATTATGGAAAACTCTATGATGAAAGTTATAGTCTTTCTCGAGTCTCGAGAGATTGAGGATAGACAAATTGAACTAAGGTTCGAGAATAATTTGACTTAAAATCACTTTTCTAGAATCAATTTGGATCCAATCAACAAAAGAAAAAAATAACTTTGAGGGGTAAAAATGATAATTTTACAAGACTAGGGACTAAAGTGAAAATTTTTCTAAACTTTTTGCTCCTTATAGCCAATCGGCTTTACACAATGCCAATTTGCTAATTTTCAAAATTTGATGCCATTTTGCGCGTATTTGACTTTAAAACGCCAAGAATTAATAAAAAAAGGTTCTATAAAGTATTTAATGATAATTGATAGATTTTATTTATTTTATTTGAATTTTAAGAGATTTATTAGATATTAATAATTGATAAAGAATATCCTTTTCTTTGGAATTTAAAAATAGATATGACTCTATCTGCTCCTTTAAGGTTTCCTAAAAATTGTAGCTCTATATAAACATCATTATAACCTAATTCTAGGGTTACTAGTTCTCATCAATTTTTAGCAATTAATAGCAATTCTGAGTTAGAGAGAACATAGAGAAGCCCTACATTCACTTAAACAAAGAGTTTCTTTGGTGACTATAGATATAAGTCACTAAGAAAGAACTCATTTTATAGAAGTATTTTCATTGAACGACATAAGCTTTTTTTAAATCCTAGACAATGTTGGATTCTCATATGATCTTCAATTCAATTGCCTTATTGTCTCCAGAGACTCGCAAATCAGTAATCTACAGTGGCAACCTGAGAATTCCCCTACATCCAACATCATCAACCTCTCTTTCCCTTACTAGTTTTTTTGTGTTTTTTATGATTCTAGAAACATGTTTAAATTAATTGTTTGAATGATTTGTTTTGATTGGCATGATTAGATTATGGTTCCTCATGAATTAACATGTTTCTGATTTTATTAGGTTTTGAATCTAATAATATGTTATGTTCTGAGATTTGAATTTTACAATATGAATGTGTCCGGTTTTGAATATGATAATGAGAAGGATTAGGATTATATGACTTATGTCCTTTTTTTATGAATGATTATGTGATTACATGAAAGTCTAGAGTTGTATGTTCAAATCTAGAATCTGCCATGCGAAATTCTCTAACGATCTACCAGATTATTCTTTTTTGTATTTGTTTTATTTTCTATGTGTTTTAGTTTATTTAATTTATTTTCTATGCTTTCATTTCATTTTTTCTTGTTTGTCATTTTTTTACCTCTATGTATGTAAAATTGGCTCCTAGGCATGACAACTTGAAAGAAAATCGCATAACTAGCATAATCAAGCCCTAGAGTCGATCGACTCTATGACCTCGGTCGATCAGCTCTGTGACCTCAGCCAAGCGGTCAATACAAATCAATAATACAAATCAATAAGGAGAGCATGCAAAAGGAAGAAAAAATAGAGCCTAATTTTAGGCTTGAGGAGAAAGAAAAGGAAGCATTTTGTGGACCTAAATTTCATAAGGCAGCTTAGCCTTATAAACCCCCTATTCCTTTTCTAAACCGACCTAAAGAGAGTAAAAAGGATTAAAAAAATTGAAAGTATTGAGATGCTCTCTAAAGTTAATACTAATTTACATTTGTTGGATGTTATCAGGAATAAGCGAGCTTATGCAAAATTCTTTGAAGAGTTGAACACCAACAAAAGGCGATATGCGAACAATGAAAAAGTACAAGTAGCAAGTGTAATGCTTCAACATCAATTGCCCCTTAAGATGAAGGATCCTGGTAGCTTCACCATTGATATTACAATAGGTGACAAAAAGGATACAAAAGTCGTGTTAGATTTGGGAGCAAGCATCAACTTGATGCCGTATTCAATGTATTAAGTACTTGGCTTGGGAGAGTTGAAGCCTACTACTATGTCTCTACAATTTGCTGATAGATTGATAAAATATCCTAGAGGTATAGTGGATGACTTTCTAGTACAAGTAGGTAAGTTAATAATTCCATTTGATTTTGTAGTGCTTGACATGGAAAACACACCAGCAAGGGATAAAGAACAAACTATACTTCTTGGTAGACCTTTCATGGCAACTACTAGAACTGTGATTGATGTGCAAGATGGAAAACTTACCATGACAGTTTTAGGAGAAACTGTGGAACTTAAAGTATTTGATTCTCTAACTTTATCTCTTAAATCTACTATTGATAAGTGTTCATATAATTATTTAAATTCTCTTGTTTATGAACAATTATATGATGATATTCCATTCTTAATTGACAAGAGCTTTTGTGACACTTTAGATGTTCGCATTACAAGTATGAAGCCATACTTGAAAGGAATGGCTTATGACCAAGAGGTGGAGTGCGCGGATGAACGCCCACCATGAGCATAATCAGGAATGTCTAGCTATAGACAATAAACTTAGCAATTGTATTTTTATTTTTATACATTTAAGTTTGTTTTGTTTTTATTATTATTATTATTATTATTATTATTATTATTATTATTATTATTTTATTTATTATTTTTCTATTTTTTATTTATTTTATGTTTATCTTGTAGGCTTATGTTTGATCCCCAAAAGGCAATATGTCTCCATGAGGAAGCAATTAAAGCGCCAAAAAAAAGGAACAAAGAAATTAATAATTTTTGAGCGAGCCATATTGTGGCAAATGAATTTTCACACAGTCTGTAGTAGAGGCACCAAAGACGACACGGCCGAGTGGGGCAATTTTGTCAAGGCATGGTGCCGCCATGAGGAGGCTACTGCACCAAGTGTCGCAGCCACACCCCGTAGGCAAAGACGTCACACGGGTTTGGTCTTTCTACCAACGAGCCGTGCGGCACTAGCTACTTTCTCCCCTCAGACAAGTAAGCTAGTCAGCCTTACTCTTCAAATGCTAGGCAAAATGCTAGCTAGAATGGCAAGAAGAACAAAAGAGAGCTTAAGAAAGCTTAGAGAGCTTTTAGAAAGAGAAATTGCTTTATTTCCACTTGATTCTCCTTGATGATTTGCTTGATCATTACAAATGAATTCTCTAAGCTGTATATAGGCCTCCATCTCCTCAATGGGCAGTGAGGATACATTTGATCTAATGGCTAAGAGTAAGTATTTAGAATGTCCTATACATTTCCATACTTATCTACACATTATACATGTTTCCAGAAGATTCTAGAATGTTCTAGAAGGTTCCAGAATGTTCTAGAATCTTCCATTGCCTTCCAAGGAAGTCTGGAGACATCTTGGGCCTTTGACATTCTCCCCCACTCATTCTGGTGACGCCCTCGTCGCGTCCTCCTTATAGGCCTCGATTAAGTCCTTAAAGTTCCACAAAGTGAGCTCGTGCTCCCAACTAGCTTCACTTTCGGGCAATCCCTTTCACTTCACAAAATACTCGACACAGCTTGGATGGGAACCCCTTCTCGGTATTGACCCGATGTGCCATTATTTCTTCAGCTTCCTTCTCGGACATGGTTGTGATTGTTGTTGGAGCTCTTTTTGACTCGCCCTTACTTGGATCTTCCTTATCCTCATGGTAGGGCTTCAATAAGCTCACATGAAATACAGGGTGAATCTCTAAGTGTTATGAAAGCTTCAAGTGATAAGCTAGCTTCCCAACCCGTTGCTCCACTAGAAAAGGACCTTCGTAGCGCCTTACTAGTCCTTTATGCACCTCAGCAAACCTTCAGCTTTGATGGGGAAGGAGCTTTACCATCACTAAGTCTCCCTCCTCAAATTTCAAGTGCCTCCTCTTTCCATCCGCCCACTTCTTCATTCTTTTGGTAGCCTTGGTTAGATGAGCGCGTGCCATGTCGGCTTTCTCATGCCATCCTTTGGAAAACTTGAAGGCTGCAAGGCTAGAGCCTTTATACCCCATGGCTAGTGTGTGTGGAGTCAATGGTTGTTGTCCCGTGGTAATCTCGAATGGACTCGCCCCTGTTGACTCGCTCTTCTGCAAGTTATATGAGAATTGGGCCATATCGAGCAACTTTGCCCAATCATTTTGGTTGGCACTCACATAATGCCTCAAGAATAACTCTAGTAAGGCATTCACCCTCTCCATTTATCCATCGATTTGGGGATGAAAGCTTGTAAAGTTAAGCTCGGAACCCATGATCTTGAATAATTCCATCCAAAACCTTCCAGTGAAGCGAGTATCTCGATCGTTGACAATGGTCTTCAGTACGCCCCAGTATTTCACCACATGTTTGAGAAATAGGCATGATGCATCCTCGGCCGTGAACTTTGTAGGCACAGGAATGAACACTCCGTATTTGCTAAAGCGATCCAAAACTACCATAATGTTGCTACATCCTTCAAACTTCGGTAGGCATGTGATGAAATCCATGGAGATACTTTCCCAGGGCCTTTCTGGAATCGGTAATGGTTCTAACAAACCAGCGGGCTTGTTTTGCTCCACCTTGTCTTGTTGACACATAAGACATGTCTTGACATAAAGCTCAATGTCATCCCGCATCTGGGGCCAATAATATCCACGCTCCACAAGTGCCAACGTGCGATGCGTGCCTGGATGGCCTACCATTTTGAATCATGGCATTCTTTGATGATGGCCTTCCTCAAGCCTTCCTATTTCGGCACATAGACTTTATTTCCTTTGGTGACGAGCACCCCATCCTTTAGCCAGAATTGACGAGTCTTCCCCTTCTTCGCCAATTCCACCAGATTCTTGGCTTGCAGGTCATGCTCGAGTCCCTCCTTGATACGACCCACCAAAGGAAAGTTGGCGCTAGTGATGGAAGCCAACTCTGCCTTTCTACTTAGTGCATCAGCCACTAAGTTTGCCCTTCCCGGCTTGTACTCCATCATAAAGTCAAACTCCGCAAGGAATTCTTGCCATCTTACTTACTTCAGAGTGAGTTTCTTTTGCTTGAGGAAGTAACCGGTTGCCACATTATCAATCTTCACAACGAACTTGGTCCCGAGCAAGTAATGCCTCCAAGTTCACAAATAATGGACTACCGCAGTCATCTCCTTCTCTTGGACTGTATAGCAGCGCTCAGCATCATTGAGCTTGCGGCTTTCGTAGGATACAGGATGACCCTCTTGCATTAACACACCACCAAGTGCAAAATTTGAAGCATCTGTGTGTATTTCATATGCCTTGGTGTGATCTGGTAAGGCCAATAGAGGTTCTTCCATTGCCGCTTGCTTGAGTCCCTCGAATGCCTTCTAACACTTTACTTCCCAATCTCACACTTTGTTCTTCTTCAACAAATCAGTTAATGGGGATGCGATCGATGAGTAGCCCATTATGAATCTTCGGTAGTAATTGACGAGGCCAAGGAAAGAACGTAGCTCGGTCACTTTCCTCAGTGGCTCCCAATCTTCGATGGCTTGCACTTTTGCCTTGTCCATCCTAAGCTTGCCACCTCCCACAATGTGCCCTAAGAACATTACCTCTGGCTTCGTAAAGGCACACTTCTCCTTCTTGACATACAACTCATTTTCCTTTAGCACTTGGAAAACTTGTCGTAAGTGTTGGATGTGTTCCTTCAAGGTTTTGCTATACACCACTATGTCGTCCAAGTACACTATGACGAACTTGTCCAAGAAGGGCTGGAATACTCGATTCATTAAAGTATAAAATATGGCAGGAGCATTCGTTAGTCCGAAAGGCATAACTGAGAATTCAAAAGAGCCATACCTCGTAACACAAGCAGTTTTTGGGCTCATCTCCCTCCGCAACCCTCACTTGATAGTAACCCGATTGCAAATCAAGCTTGGTAAACCATTTTGCATCACCAAGTTGATCAAACAAGTCTGCAATCAGAGGAATGGGATACTTATTTTTCACCGTGATCTTATTGAGCGCCTGGTAGTCAATGCACATTCGAAGCGACCTATCACGCTTCTTTTGGAAAAGTACCGGTGCTCCATAGGGTGCTTTGGTTGGCTTAATGTAGCCAGCATCCAACAACTCTTTTAGTTGCCTCCGCAACTCCTCTAACTCAGGAGGCGCCATGCAATAAGGGACTGCCGTAGGCGGGCTTGCACCTTCTACTAGCTTAATCTTATGATCCACCACTCTCTTTGGTGGGAGCTTCTTTGGTAATTCCGCAGGCATTACGTCTTTGAACTCTTCTAGGACACCCATGATCTCTTTAGGCACTTCGTCTTGCGGCAAGGTTTCCACTTCTTCCTTTAGTATTGCAAGGAATGTGGGACGTGCCTTCTTTACCCAGTTGTATGGCCAAGATTTGCATGGCTTTTAGCGTGGCTTCTCGCGTCAACAGTACCATGCAAGTATTCCCTTGCTCTAAGATGCACATGGTGTTGGCAAATGGAAGTAGGAATGCATTTACCTTATCCAGGAACTCTATGCCAAGCACCATCTTATAATCATCCATTGTAACAATAGAGAAGTCCAAGGGGCCAGACCACTCACCTAGGCTTACCTTAACATTTCGTGCGACTCCGTATGTCGCACTCGGTGCTGAATTGATAGCCTTAAGCCACCCTTGCTCCTTCGAATACTTGATGCCAAGTCTTTCTGCTTCTTTTGCCTCGAGAAAATTATTGTTGGCACGGTATCCAATAATGCTTTTACCATGTGGCTTCCAACCTTCGTCTCGACGAACAATCAACCCTTCTTTTCAGACTTAGGCATCTTGAATTTGGTTTTGATGGCACTGAGGAGTTGTAGAGATCCCATCTTTGACCCCTCTGGCTCTCTTTGGTGTTCTTCCCTTTCTTCGACCAATGCAGAGAGCTTGCTCTTCATAAGGCACTCTCTTGTCTTATGCGGAACATCATAGAAGAAACACTTGAGACGTGGCCTATCTCCACCCTTGTCATCTTTATTGCCATGGTTGCCTCCCTCTCTAGGCTTGCCAAACCTGTAAGAGCCTTCCTTCTTGTGGTGGCGGTCTCCCCCACTCTTTCCCTTGCCACTCCTATCTTGGTTGGGCTTGTGCTTGTCTTGCCTCTTGATCTCTATTAAGGATTCAGCCACGGCAATGGCGGTGTTGAGATCTTGGACACCACAGCGCTCCAACTCCAACCTTGCCCAAATCTGCAACCCATCTATGAACACAAATAAGGCTTCTTCATCGGTATAGTTAGGAATCTCAAGGAGTGTGTCTGTGAATTCTTTAACATACTCCTTGATGCTTCCCATATGTGAGAGTTGCTGCAACTTGGCCTTTGCATCTCTAGTAGCATTCTTGGGGTAGAATTGCTTCTTCAAATCATCTTTGAACTCTACCCAAGAGTTGATGGTGCATGTCCCTTTTTCTATGTCGCCACTCCTCCTTCTCCACCACAACATTGCGGTATCTTCTAGGAAGAGTGCGACAGCGTCAACCTTTTTGGCTTCTTCTACTAAGCCAAGTTCCTTGAAGTATTGCTCCAAACTCCATAGGAAGTTATCGATTTCCTTCGCGTTCCTTGAGCCTCTATAAGCTTTAGGCTTTGGAACATCTATCTTCGATGGAGTAGAGACTACTATAGGCACGCTTCCACTTTCTTGGATAGCTGCCTTCTTGCAGAGGATAAGCTCTTCCTCGGTTACTAACAACCTAGTAACCATCCCATCAAGCATTTCCCTCAAGTCACAACCTCAGCAAGGAGAGTTTTCTCCATGGTCTTGGCTTGTTCTTGACATTTGGACATCCCCTCGTTCAAGGCAGCTTGCATCCCTTCTTGAAGCTCTTCTCTTCCATTCTTGAGCTCCTCAATGCGTTGCTCTAAGTCCCTGAACATATCTTGTCCCTTGGCCACAGTTAGCTCTATCTTGGCTAGCCTGGCATCCATGTCAGACACAACGTCCCTCGACCTTCCTCTCTCCTTCCTCGGTGGCTTAGACGCTTCCGGTTGGTCCTTCACAACTTCACTATGGGGTTGCCTTACCTCTTCGGAAACTCTAGTAGCCTCACTTGCTCCCGATGTCTTTCCTATTTCGACGATCGTGCTTAACTAGCTCTGATACCAACTGTCACGGGCTTGGTCTTTCTACCAACGAACCGTGCGGCACTAGCTACTTTCTCCTCTCAGACAAGTAAGCTAGTCAGCCTTACTCTTCGAATGCTAGGCAAATGCTAGCTAGGATGACAAGAAGAATAAAAGAGAGCTTAAGAAAGCTTAGAGAGCTTTTAGAGAGAGATATTGCTTTATTTCCACTTGATTCTCCTTGATGATTTGCTTGATCATTACAAATGAATTCTCTAAGCTCTATATAGGCCTCCACCTCCTCAATGGACGGTGAGGATAATTTAATCTAATGGCTAAGATTAAATATCTAGAATGTTCTATACATTTCCATACTTATCTACACATTATACATGTTTTTAGAAGATTCTAGAATGTTTTAGAAGGTTCCAGAATGTTCTAGAATCTTCCATTGCCTTCCAAGGAAGTCTGGAGACGTCTTGGGCCTTTGAACCTTCATGTAGCTAGGGAAAACCTCACGGGCACAAGGCTTAACGACGCAGTCCTCGAGGCGGCCACGAAAAGAAAGTTTGAGCGAAAATTAAAATAATTAAATCCAAGAACTTGAGATTGATTGTGAATTATTTTTAGTTAAAATACCCTCTTTTAAAATTAAATATATATCCATCTCCTCCATATAATAGTCATATCATTGATTTAGAACGTTATTTTAAATTTTATTCTAGGATTTATATTAATTTATTAGGACCTAACTTTTAATTATCTTAGGATTTAATCTTTCTAGTATGTTTAGGATAGTTTATTATTTTTAATTCTTTATTTCTTTATTCTTTTTATAATTATCAATGATGTGTGTTCAAGTGTGCTTCTAAGGTTTGGATGGTGGAGATTGGAATTCAAGTTCATGGCTTACTATGCATTGCAAAATTCCATGGGAGTATTCTATCTTTTTCCTCTCTTTTTGTCCTTTATTTTTATATATGCAATGACATTAAGGATAATATCAAATTTAAGTGTGGGGGAGGGAAGTAGAATATTTCTTCGATTAAACTCTATACGTCATATGCCATGAGAATTAGCAACTTTGGTTAATCTTTTGCAAAATTTTAAACTTTTCCACTCAGCTTTTTCTTATTGTTCTATATAAGAGTCGATAAAAGAATGCTATTATGTTAAGATTTTTGAACTCTTGAGTTAGTTTTTAACATGTATAATGTGAACTCATGAGTCATTTGCATTTAAATGATCAAGTGTTCATCTTTTGCATATGGACATGATGAGTAGTTTAGCAACATTTGACATGGGTATTGATTAGAAGTGTATGATTTAGGTTATTATTTTCTTGTTACTAAATTAGCTTACCTAAGTTTGTGAGATATGATATGGGCAAGTTAAAGCTCTAAGTTTATTAAATCTACTCCGCTAATTTTAGTTGCTTAGTAACCGGGAATCTTCATGGCCAATGTCGATTTTCGCGTAAAAAGGCAATTAAGATTATGAGTATGCAAAGCATCTTGATATATGTTTTGTTGAGTAACCAGGTGCATTCATCACCCATGTTTGTATTTGTGTAAAAAAGCATAACATCTCAAGAAAGAAACAAATACCCCAAGTATCAAAAATTAAAATCCAAGGGGTATAAAGAAAAAAAAGTATAAGAGCTTCAAAAGCAAGTAATAAATGCCTATTGATCTCTTCTTTTTGAATGAAGGTTTTGCCTTTTTGAATAGGGGTATAATAATTTGGATTATGCATCATAGTTATGTCCTTTGAAGATGAGTTAGATTATTTGTTGTGAAACAGCTGTGAAAGATTGGATGCTTGAGTCTTTTGATTAACAATGATTGAGTTTATATTTTTAAGAGAAAATTATCATGATTCAAGTGTTCTTGGGTTGACATGATCGTTGCATTAGTGAGATTCTTTTGAATAATATCTTTAAGCTGAGTATGGATTTTTTTAATGATTTTGCAAAAGTTAATTCTCAGTTGCTATTTACTTGAGGACAAGTAAAAGTTTAAGTGTGGGGGTATTTGATTGGTCCAAATTATGTATAGATATTTAAGAGTATTTTAAAGCTTTAATGATATATTTATATATATAATATGGTGAAACTATCTGCTTTTACCTCACTTAAGCTTAATTGTCTATTTTCAGAAATATTAGCAAAAAGAGGAAAATATGGAGCTAAAAGAAGCTTAATGGGACATATTTGTGTTAAGGCCCAAGATTAAGACGCATGGACTGCTAATTACAAGGCCTAAGGGATATTTTAGTCATTTTATACAATTATTAGGATTTATATTAACAGTTATTTATGGGATAGTATTTGGTGGAGATTAAGATACTTAAAATTTTATTTATTAGATAGACTTATATTAGTATACTTATCTCTATAGAGAATTATATAGAGGAGGACTCTTCTCTATATAAATTTTTGCAAAACCTAAAGGAAGGAAGAAAGGAAAAAAGAAGGAGGGGAGTTTTCTCCTAACTGCTCTCTACACCTGCCACCATTATTCTCTCCATAATTCTCTACAATTTTCCATAAACACTTTACTTTTAGTTTTCATTGTTCCTTTAGGATCTAATGAGCTTCTCAAGAAGTAGAGACTGAGGACCAATCTTCTTCCTACTTAAAGAAATTCTAAATCTTGAGGGAGCTTTTTATTTTATTATTTTATGTCTTTCTATTTAATACTATGATTATTGGGTTAAATATGTTAGACTAATTTTCATAAGTATTTAGTTTAGTCTTTTCACTTTTGTATGAACCTTGTTATTTATTTATTTAATAAATGATTTCTTTACCTTCATTTCTTTATTAGTTTCAGTTATTATTGTTAGTTAACCATCTTATTAATTTAGCAATAGTAATTGTTATGAAAATCTTTAGGTTTAAAAGTATTAGAAACATCATC
Source organism: Ricinus communis (assembly GCF_019578655.1). NCBI lineage: Eukaryota > Viridiplantae > Streptophyta > Magnoliopsida > Malpighiales > Euphorbiaceae > Ricinus > Ricinus communis. The sequence continues at coordinate 34,473,594 of NC_063257.1, read as the reverse complement.
TTTGCTTTAATCTATGTTGGTATAAGAAACCTAGGTTGCATCATTAGCTTGAGTGACTTAGGGAAAAAGGTATATCACCATCTCATTCATTAGATCTAGGCTTAAAGTAAAACAAGGATATTACTAAGTAAATGGCTAGATTAAATACTATTTTTAGCATATAGTTTTAGATCATAAGCATTTGCATTTGCATTACATCTTTATTTATTGTTTAGTTATTTTACTTTATGAATGTTACCCTCTCAACATACTCATTTAAAGTGTTTAGATTTACTTTTATTGTTTTGTGTTGATAATTAGTCTTTATAATAAGTGTTCTCATAGTTCCTTGAGAGATCGACCTCGTGGTGAACTTACCCTTACTATACGAACGTTTCGTACACTTGCGAGTACTAAAAAAGACACTTGGTTGCGCGCCCGAATTCGAGTTAACCTTTAGCATGTAAGGTGAAATTTAATATACCAATATATCTAAAAATTGACAAAATAAAAAATAAACATAGTTACAATAAATAATAAATATTATTCCTATGAATGATGAATATTAATGTTTATCATGCTTTTAATCATAAAATTATTAATTATATATGAATGAAATTATGAGTTTGTCAAATGTGTAAAAAATTAGTTCCAATCAATAATAATGAAATCTTTTAGTATTTGAAGACTTTCTGAAAGTTATAGTATATTAATTTTAATAAATAATTAATCTTTTCATTTGTATATCGAATTTTAATTTTTATGAAGTATGACTAATCGAAAAGATTAAAAAAATATATTAATAATTATATTAATTTTTGAATTCTATCTGCCTATAAAATAACTTTTCATAAATATATGAAAAATTTTATTTAATATAAAAATTATTTGATATAATATTAATTTTTATAAATAATTTTATCATTATTTTAAATATAAAATTAAAAAAAGAATTGTTTAATCCCACCGTAAAGTCTTTTCTGGACCACTTTGTGGTCCACGAACCACCTTATAAATTGCATTTTTTTAAATATCATAAAAAATCTTAAGTAATTCACTCATCCAAAACAAATAATATAATTTTACCATATGCCAATTTTCTTTTTTACCATCAATGATTAAATATGTGCAGTACTTCAAAATTTGCTTAAAAACCGTTAAGCAAATGACACAAGTAACATCTTATATTTAGAAAATGAGGTATAATATCTTAAATTATATTACTTTATATTTATGACTCATCCATTTAAATGAGTTAAACTCATTCTATTTATATGATGGATGAAATTAAGCCTTCTTAGATTCCATTAAGATTGAGTGAAATTTATATTTATTTAAATAATAATTATAGACAACAAACGACTAAAATTGTGTAACATAATGATATGAACACGATATTAGGATAATTATATAAAAATACTTTTTTATTGACAAAAAATAGACATTATGTAACTTTATTTATACTAAAAAAATTATGTCATAAATTTTCTTTTTTAAGTGAATTATCTCGGAAAAAAAAGTTAATATTTCTTCTATTCTTTTTTTTATTTGAATAATGATGCAACTATTACGTTAGTAGAAACAAAGAAAAGAGAGTGATCTATTCTATACCAATAAGTACCAATACATATTGGGAGTTGGTTCATCCATTTTATACTATCGAATGCATAGAGATTTGTTCATCATTCTTAGAAAAAGAGAAAAGAACCCCATATTAATGCAGGCATTACCTCACTAGTAATGGCAAAGGTGAAATTTTGCCTTCAACTTTGACATAAAAGACCGTTTAAACAGCCTGAAACATTAACCTTTTATGGATAATCCTTTCTTTAAAGGTCCAGAAATTGTCAACTTGTCAAACATTGTATGTATCCATTTCAAACTACTAGTTAGTAGTGCACTTTCCTTCAAAAGGCCCTCACTTGGTGCAGAATACAAATTTATTTCTTTTTGTGACATTTTTGGGTTGACAAGCACTGAGGGCAAGAACAATTGTCCGTGAACAAATTTGTTCCTCAGTGGAAATTCCTTTCATCTTTGCAGCCGCAACATTCTCCTCCTCCGATCTCTCCTCTCCCAGGACTGCAGCAGAGGAAACTAATTGCCTGTTCATTAGAATAAAATAGTTGAGAAAAAAACTAAAAAGAAAATGTTCCTGGCTCCAAGGCTAAGTTCAACCAAAAACAAATAACAGTTATTAAATCGTTAGCACCTCATAAAAACATTTCTCCTAAAATAGCTATTAATACGAATAAGAGAAACTCTGTTATAGCCATTGCTGTACATTCAATCTACTCTACGGAGAGGAATACATAACATCTCTATTTGGTCATTTAGGCAAAATAGGAACAAAAGCACATGTGAGAACAATGAAACCAATAGGAATCGAGAAAACATGAAATGGAGCAACCACCTAAATCTTGTCTATAATTAATCAAGTCACTTTGCACAGCACACTAAGTTGATATCACATTTCTCTTTCTTGTTAGACGTCATTTTTACTAATTCTACACTATTTATAATAAACATCAAGTATGAAACCTGTTTGTGCAACCACCGTTAATGCTTTTCACATCCTTACGTTCTCTTTTCTTTTTCTTCTTTACACGTTTTTGCATGTTTTCAACCACTAAATCTTTAGATGACGCGTCTATTTCTTTGAGCTTATCATAAGTCTTGCTCACTTTTCCTTCCACCTTTTTCTTCTTTGATTTTCTCTTCTCCTTAGGGATAGAATCACCTTCAAGATACCTGATCAAACAAATAAACTTTCTTAACACAAAATCAAGATGAATGCTTTGAGAAATGAGAAACAAGGACATTACTTTCAACTCCTCCTCTGCCCCATCCACAGAAGCCCTTACCCTCGTTTGATTTCCTCATTTAGACCAATAATACTCCAATCTCTAATTACAAGCAACTCAGTCGTTACCATTTTTCCCTTCCTTAATTGCCACAGTACAGGACCTTTGTGCAGTTTGTCATGCATACGTTCATTTATATTTAGATTCCAACCATGTTCATAAGACAATGACAAAAATAGTAAACTTTCAAACGATAATTACGATTCATCCCACTAGCTACATTAGTTTGTCAATCTGCAACTTTTTCGAACCATTACCAAAATTGTCATTAATTCATGATATATGAAGTAAAATAATTTGCACAATTTTCTCTAATGTATAAAATATACCAATTAAATGTATGAAACAATGTAAAATGAAAGAAATACATAAATACATACATATATATATATATACACACACACATGTATATATAATATATATTTATTCATGAATAGAACTTTTTATCTTTAAATTTTTAGAATTAATCTTTTAGCAACAACTTACAATGAGAAATAGTTTGTTTTAGAAGGGCACTTCCTAGCATACTTCTATGAATGTGGGTAGTAATGAATGTAAAGAGTAAATATTTCTTGATCTTGCTTTATGATCAATGGTTAGCTGCAACCATGTTCATAAGAGAAATTGCTTCAAGCAAGAGGTAAGGACCCCAGCTTCATCAACCACAACCATGACTCAGGTATTGTATGCTTATGACAATCATACAACATGGCAAGTTGACTTGCCTATATTTAAGGGTTTGACAACCATGTCGGCTTCTAAAACTTTAAATCTATACTTAAATGACTTTGATGACAGGGGTGGAACATCATTTGCTTCAAATGGAGTAACAAGATGAGAAATTTCCTAAGGTAAATCATGAGAGAGAAATTATCCTCACATTTTTTTCTCTGAATTTGTTACCACAGAGTCAGCATCTAGGGGAAGAACCTGCTTTCCAGAACTAATGCCATTCTCAGAGGATTTCTTACATATCTCAACTTTACTAACATCCTCTGGGTCCGGCTTTTTAGAGGCTAAAGACACATGCCTGCAGAAAAAAAAAGCATTTAATTATTAGATCAAGAAAAAGAAAGGCTTCCCTCAAAGACTAGCTAAAGAATTGCTCCTGAAGAAGATTAAATAATATGAAAATAGGACCAGTTATCTGCTTGTAATGTTTCTATTTCTTTTAGTTGTAACATCTCTACCTATATAACTTCGCATTTGGAGATGCATGATATAGGTGTCAAAAGAATAGATTTTTCAAGATAAGCTTCCATGACAACCTAGTGCTAGAATAAAAATCCTTCACAATGGCTAGGATGTCACCATCAAATAAATTATTTAAATTATTAATGATAAATTCTGGTATGTCAGAATTCTCCAATATGTCAAATTGTCCTAGTTTCTCATGCTCCAAAATACTATCTAGTAGTTAGCAAAAGGCATAATTAGATCAACAAAGTGTTGCACTTGTTTTAGCTAGCGTCGCATGAGCAGCATTCTGTATTTTAGGCTATTAAAATATTAACTTTGATATCAGACAAACTTGAGATTGCAAATGTCTAATAGAAAAGATTCAACTATGTAGAATTTGCATGTTACAAACACAACTAAATCCAAACACAGCATCAAATATATAGGTTGAGCTGCATATTAGTAATATTGAAATAATAGATTCACAGTGAACAAAAGCTCTAGCCTTTTAGAATTGCATATATGTAGAACAACAAAACGAATTGGTATCAAGAAAATAAACTAAATAACAAGCATAAAATTGAGCAGTCAGTAAAACCAACTTCATGTTCCCCTGCATCAATCATCAAGTCATTCATTTTGCACAAGAAATCAAGTTGCTACTAACACTTAAATCAGCATGAAGGCAAACAAATTAGAGTTCTAGAATATCTTTACAATTGAATAAAGTATGAAACCTGTTTGTGCAACCATCCTCAATACTCTTTGCATCCTTATGCTCTCTTTTCCTTTTCTTCTTTTCACGTTTTTGCTCGTTTTCGATCTCCAACTCTTTAGATGAAATAGGTATATTATTGAGCTTGTCATCAGTCATGCTCACTCCTGATTCAGCATTTTTCTTCTTTGACTTTCTCTTCTCCATGAGGGTAGAATCACCATCCACATGCCTGGTCAAAAATAAACTATCTTATTACAAAATCAAGATGAGTTCTTTGAGAAGTATGAATATAATTTTCAACTCTTTTCTCTGCCCTAGCCACAAGCTTCTAACCACGTTTAATTTCTTCTTTTTAACCACTACTAGAAAACATTATAGTTTCGCCATTTTTCCATTCTATAAATGCCACAAGCAAGGACATCTATTTAGTTTGGTTATGCACATGGTCATTTATGTTCCTGCAAACATAGGTTTACCACAAATTTCATATGATAGTTACCGTTATATAGAATATAAATAACTATATTACTCAATAAACCTTGTACTATAAAAGATCAATTCAAAATATAAGATCTATTGCCATACTAAAATAAGAAAATATTAAGTTTTTGTGAATATATAGACAAGACCAAGGTATTCATCCTTCATTATTATTATATTAATAATCTAATTTGTAACAAGACCCACCTAAAATGATTATATTAAAACAAATAAAACCATTTTGTACATTAATCATACATCTATTTTTCTACACTACATTCACACTACCTGCATTAGTTAGTTAAATCTGGAGTCTTTTCATCTATTATCAAAATTGTTGTTAATCTATGATAAATGAAGTATAAACTATAATTTTTAAGGTTTAGCTGCACAATAATCTCCAATATATAGACATCAACATAATGTACGCTAAGCAATAGCATGTTTAACAAGACTGCTTCCTAGCATCCTATTTTTTAGAACATGATGATTTATTAATGTAAAGACTAAATATTTGTTTGTCTTATGTTTTATGAAAAATGGTTAGCATTGATCATCAGTTTTATTCATGAAAAATTGCTCCAAGCAGGCGGTGCTATTACATTATGGCCATGTAACCCTAGCTTCATTAAATTAGAGCATGACCCAAATATCCAAATGCTTATGACATCATTCAACATGCCAGCGTGAGTCATTTTTATTTAAGGTTTGACAGCCATTTTCATTTCTAAAACTTTACATATATACCTAAATAAATTTGATGGTAGAGGTGTAAGCATCATTTGCTTTAAGTACGAGAGTAACAAGATTAAAAAATTTCTAAGATAAATCATATGATAGGAATCATCCTCACATTTTATTCTCCAAATTTGAAATTGCAGGGTCAGCAACTAAAGGAAGAACTATCTTTCCAGAACTAATATCATTCTCAGTGGACTTTTCGTCTGTCTGAACTTCTCTAACATTCGCTGGATCCTGCTCATCTGACACTAAAGATACAAGAAATTGCCTGTTGAAAAAGTAACACTTGATCATTAAATCAAGACAGAGAAACTCTTGCCTCAAAGACTAGCTAAAGAATTGCATCTCAAATAAGTTTAAATAAAACAAATACCAGGCTGGTATTTTACATGTTTCCATTTTGTTTAGCTATAATAACATCTCTACCTATATAATCTATGAAAATTGAACTGTAAGGATTAGAAGAATAGATTTTTCAAGATGGCTTTTCATGAGAACTTAGTAACAGGCTAGTAATCCTTCGCAATGGCATAGATGTCACCATCCAGTACTTGATTCAAATTATCAATGGCAATTTTTTGTATGATCACAGAACCCTCCAGTATGTCAATTCTCACGGTCCAGAACACCATCTAATAGGTAGAATAAGACATGTTAGATGAACCCAATGTTGTACTTGGTTTGATGAGCGTAACATGGGCAGTTTTCAGAATTGCAGGATATTCAAAAGTTACATTTCATATCAAACAAACTTAAGAATAACAAATGTGTAATGCAAATGATTCAGCCGTGTGTTGTTTGCATCCAACGAAAGCATCAAATATTTAGGTTAAACTGCATATTAGTAAGATACAATAGATTCACAGTGATCAACAGCTCTAGCCTTCCCAAAATTCAAGCATTGCAGCTGCAACTCAGGCGAAAAATGATAATTTGTATGAGTAAGAAATCTAACTTCCAATTTTCTACTAATTTCTTGAATTATACAACCATATTTCATGTTCATTCAATAAAGCAGATGCAGTTAGAGAATTGTAACTTTAAAAATTTCTTTGATGTAATTATTCGTTACGAAAATGATATATTTTCTTGTAATGGTGATCTAATAGGATGTTTAAGGTTTAGTATTTTTTAGAACTCCTAAATTGCTGTTTTATTTGGACTTCCTTCCTAACATCATAACAGAACATAACAATAAGAGATTATTACTTTTAAACCTTTGTGCTTTTTCTATAGTTGAGTGCTTGGGTTAGAGTTCTTGTACATATAGTTCCTTAGTGATTCTATGTCAAGAGCTCGGTATTGATTTGAATTTATCTATCCAATTCATTACCATCATTCTTTAACAAGTCATCAAGACATTAAATAGATATTATTACATGCTGTACAGCTGTAAAGTCATAAAAGAGATTCCTTTTTTTTTCTTCTTAAGCGCAGGGAGGGGCTTTCCTAGCATATTAGAATAAATCTTAAATGTTCTTAAAGAAAAACAAGAGTCCTAAACCAAATAGGGCGTATTAAGGACAATATTTCAATGCCAATTTATCCTTGCAAGACTTTTGACTCTATTAGCATTTTAACAATTGTCACCTCTATTGCACTTCCAGGCTATTTTTCTTTCCTTTAATCTTCAATATACTTAATTTCTCTTGCTCTTTAAAAATTCAAGAATTAATTTCCCTGCTAAACATACATAAAGGTATATGATTAATTAGCTGGTGATAAATATATGATTAAACTGCAAGTTCAAAACAAATCTTCAAATGATGCATAAATGAAATTGGTATTCATCAGCGAACATTAGACCGGACTAAATTTAACTAAGCTTAGTTCGTCTTGTTGTACCACTTTTTTCCAAGTTAGTTTAGTTCTACTCTACCCCTTTCTTACTCCATCCGGTATAATATGCCAATTTTGACCATCCAAAATGAGGCATTGAAGGATCTATAACTCACATAATCAAACAATCTACCGTCTCCATTTCCTTCACTCGTCCTCAAATATGAAATAGGTACCCGCTCTAAGCTTCTCCCAAATGCACTCATTATGAACTTTGACCATCTTTGTATTCCTAAAAATCCATCTTAACATCCTCATTTCCATTAATCAGCAATCATTATTAACTGATATTTTCACAAATTTAGACACAACTATTGAGATTAAAGCCAAGTTATTGTTGAAAAGAACTGTCATGGCCATTGGACTATATCTAAATATTCAATAGCATGCCTATGTCCAATGTTCAAAACTAGGTCATTATCCAATTAGCCAGTAAATTTAAAACCTGTTTCTGAACTCATCCTCCATGTTCTCCACCTCCTGATGCTTTCTTTTCTTTTTCTTCTCCTTTTCAAGCTTTTGCATGTCTCTAACCGCCAACTGTGTAGGTGGTTCAGATACATCTTCGTCTAACAAATCACCATGAGCATGCCTGGTCAAGAAAACAAACTACTTCAAACATAAAATCAAGATGGTTAAAGAAACAAAGTTACACTCATGCCAACCCCCTCTCTGCCTTGGCCTTGGGTCAAAAGAAAGAGAAAAAAAAAAAAGAAAAGAAAAGGTAGTCAAGGCATGTTCTGAACTTTTAGAAAGATAAGATCATTATGCAAGTTCAAATGGCAGAATTTGAACGAGAAAGATGTTTTTCAGTAATCATTGCGACTTGTAACTTTACAAGTTAACCACTACATCGGTTTTATTATTCTACCAAAGTTGATGGACATAACTGTAACAATACAAAGACTAGATCTTCCATAATACTAATAGCCATATCTTTACAGCTATTAATCTGGCATCAAATAAACATAAACCTGATTTCACAATTGTCCTCAATGTATTTCGCAACCTGATGCTCTTTCTTCCTTTTCTTTTTCTCTAGCTTTTGCATATTTATGACCTCCAACTCCGCAGTTTTATCATTCAGCTTGTCAGCAGTAATGCTTACACTAACATCTAGCTTCTGCTTTGCTTTATGCACCAAATCACCATTAATTGACCTGGTTAAGAGAAATACTTCAAGCACAAAATCAAGGTGGACACAAAAATTTCCAAGGGATTACACAAAGAATTACTCAGTCTCACCTATTCCCACTAAGAATATTCTCCACATGTTCTTGTGTAACAATCTCAGAAGAACTGTGCACAAAAAATTTCCAAATTCCAAATTCTCCATCAGTACCTTAAATGATGTTAGCAGTTGCAAGATTGTAATTACTTAAGTTAAAACAATAAACCTATTGCAATCAATTTTCAGACAAGTGCTACAGTTGTTTCCTTCAACTTGATTATCATTTTCTTTGCTAATAAGCTTGGAATTTCTGGACTTCATGTGGCTCCTACTTTTCTCCTTCTGCGGTTTTTCAGAGGATCTTGGTTTAATCACAGTTGAAGATAAGGGGTCACTTTGGCATTCTTTAAGTGTCATAGTTGGATTGACCTCCACCTTTCTATTCAATAGTTCTGCTTGTGTATCCTCCTTTACGATCAAAGCTTCAATACATAGCCTGTTGAGCCATACATTCAGTCAACAAGAAGATCACAAGGGACAAGCTCTTAAGAAAAAACAAAATGCAGCTTCCATAACTAATAATACGCAAACTACTCCAAACCATCTAGTTTACTTTTTAAGTGTCATTCCTAACAATTTTCTTTGTACTTTACCTGTAATGTAGGACCAGTTTTCAAAATGATCAATGGGCTATATCAACATCAAGTCTACACATTGCAGTAAAATCCACAAAAAAGGATAGAAAAGAAATACACGTTCCATGTTTTCCTTCCGATGATATGTTATGATAGCACTTAGATATAACATTTATTGTACAACAAAGTTGCTGGTATTTGGCTATAACATGCATTAAGTAGCTTAGTCTTGGTGCAAATGACTCATCAGATAGTCTAGCAAATAATATTATCACATAATGGAAGATCATTCCAAAGACCAAAAAAATGACAGAATTTACAAGAAATGTAATGCCATTTTTATGAACCATGAAGTAATAAGTAAATTATCTATTATTTCACAATGCTAAAAAATAGACAATTGAACCAAAAGTTTCTAAGTCAGGCATTTCAGCAAACTCAATCAGGAACACCATTTACATAGGTAGAATCAGACTGCATGACAGAAATATGGGGCCTTCCTATTTTGCTTGATTTTGGTATTGGAATGCAAAAAGAAAATTGTTGATTTATAATATTTAACGTAATTATATTGTTTCTCTTAGAGTCTTAGTGGTCCATAGAGTAATGGGCTTGAGTTGATGTTCTAGCCTTTTATCAAAATGGTTGAAGCCAATTTTTGATTTGCTGCACCAACTTACAAGCTACTCATTTCCTTTCTTCTTTTCCATGTGGGATCTTTTTATCTTCTTTCTTTCTTTCTGTTACTATAATTTCCTTTCATATTTCCCATTCTCCAACAGTTTCTCTAATTTAATTAATATGCGAATCTTTTACTTTAAAGAAACAGGCCAACCACACATCTTGGGAAGTATAAAGATTTGGAACAAACTTGCATGAAATCAATTCTAAAGTTAGTGGCAGGATGATTTTTGTGAGCAAAGGCTCCTTAAATAAATCTCACCTCTTTAACTTCTCTATCATATTTTTTAAAGACATGTGCCACTTTCTTCTCTGTTTTAGCCAAAGTAATTTAGACCTCAATTTACTAGACCATAACCATCAATCTACTAGCACTATAAACAATAACTGGTACGCTTTTGCTCTCTCTATCTCTGTAGATGATACTATCATGGCACCACTAGCCAATTATTTGCTTCAGCTGGTTTTTATACATTTCTTGCTCTGGCTTTCGCTCTCTCTATACTTGTGGATGATACTACCTACTATCACTATAAATAACAACTGTTATACATTTCTTGCTCTGGCTATCCCATTGTTTCATATGACTATCTTATGGTTTTTATACAATAATATTCTTGCTTGATAGTATCCTTTGGCACAACAATATTCTAGTATTTCATTGTTATATTTCTTTTCCCTAGCAGCGTCATACCTACGTCCATTAAGATTATACCATAATGATTATGTGAAGCCAAAACAATCAGAATGAAGAGCAAAAATGTTCAAATGAAAGGTCTTACCTTTCTGCATCTCCAGCAGGTACAGCAGCATCAATTTCTTGATCATCACCCTGACCATCATGCTTTTTAAGAAAAATCCCGTCCTGAATTTTATCTATTTCAGCCCTTGAGGCAGCTGAGTTGTCTTTTCCATTTTCTTCTTCCGATGCAGATATCGTGCAATGTTGCTGACAAGCTGATATGGTCATGGCTCTCTCGAGCAGATTGCACACTAAAGCTTCGTCATCTTTTGACTTCTCAACAACAACTGAAATATTAACTCAAACTTGTAAATAACAGTTGTAACATAAATTCATAATAAACATAAGAACTTCCATATCTTAGGCCAAAAAAGCCCTCAGAGAAAGAAAAATTTACATTGTAGCTAGCTACATTGTCATACAAAGAATTAATTAAACAACTTGAGAGATAACAAGACAAAAATAAACTATCAAATCTATGGAGTTGCATTCGCTAGACGGTACTTGCTGGAAATCTAACTTACTGTTAGCCATGTCTCATGTTTAAATTAAGTCCAATTTTTCAACTAGAAAAGAGAAAAAAGAATCTCCAAGGCCTTTAAATCTATCATCATAAATGCATCCAACACATATTAAAGAGTAGCATTTGCGAATTAGTTTAATAATTCATGTATCATACCAATCATTCCACTAATATCTAGTAAGCTCGAAAACACTGCATGAAAACAGAATAGTGATGTTCTAATTAAAATTATTAACAAACACGATTTAGCAAACGAATTTATTTTACCCCATATATTACAGACACAATAAATTTTTCCTTTATGTTTTGCTAAGAAATCAGAAAATTTATGTATCTACCACAAAAGCATCAGTCAACACATAGAATGCTCAAATAATAAGAAATATTAACCATTTTTGCACATATTAGGAAGGGAGCAATCTTATAATAATATTTTATTCTAACATAAAAGATCTTTATCCTAATCATGAACTAAAAGAGAAGCAGAGAAAATAGTATAAAGAGTGTTCAGTCACAATCAAAAGAAAGCTATAGACATATATGGTGAACTTTGGAAATCAAAGAGCTAACACTGAGTAAAAGATAAAGTGTGGAAACTTTGATTGATAACTAAAACCAATTTCATGAGACATCTCTCAAATTTATGGCAATTAAAAATCATAAATAGCATTACTGAGAAAATATCAAAAGTTGAAAAGATAAAATGTTGGAAAACAATCACATGTTTGAGTAAATAAGGGAACTTCAAATTTTGTTAATAATAAAGAACCGCTGAAGTTAAAATCTAGATGTGTATAATACATGGAACATCAACTGTGATATTGATTTCCTTTTCTTTTATTGAATGGTAAAGTTTTACATGTAAATTAATTGCTTTATAATAAATAGATACAGTAACACGTCACAGATTTATGGTATAACTTCTCCTACCACATTGTACATTGTAATTTCTCGCAAAAATTTACACACGGTTGCCACCTCACCCAACAAAAAGGAATTCCATATCAGTGGGATTGAAGGAAGAAAAGAAGATGATAATACAAGACAAAGCTTCCATACTACAATAGTAACAAAGCTTGTCTTCAATTACATAATAGGAGAAAGTAGATAGACACTATATCCAAGAGGCCTAATAGCCCAAACAATCCAAACCTTTATGAAATTTTGTTAATTTGGCCAATTCTTTAAAATTGTCAAATTTAGCAGGGATTTAGCAAATTGGGTGCAGTTTTGGCATAATTGAGTTGATATGGATTCCAATTAGGAAATGAGAAATCAAAATTGATGGGTCCTAATACCACATTATTTATACACGTTACTTAATTTTGAATTCTCATTTTCTAAATTATGCTCATATTACCATTTACATTACTTAATTTTGACCAGCAACTCAATTTAATCAAAATTGCGTTTAATTGGCCAAATCATGACTAAATTGACAATTTTAAAAGAATTGACCAAAATAGCAAAATACGGATTTTTTAAACTGTTAGACCTATCCAAGAACTTCAAATAATTCGTCACTAGGCTACCACCCAATCTAAGCAAGGTCAAAACCAGAAACAAAAATAGGATGTCATTGCCTTCACCACAAAAGCAAACTCCAGCTATATATGAAAATTTAAGAAAAAAAAAAAAAAAAAAGAGGGAGATTATACAAGTACACAGACATGAAGTTATAGAAAGATGAAATTTAATTAATCTTTGGTCTGTGTTTATCATATAAATGATATTGAAATTAAATATAACATATATCAAGCTTAACAAATAATAACAAGGACTCACAAACATCACATAAATAAATGATTTAAAATTTTATTCAACCATAAAAAGCATGAAAGCGTCTAATGGTAACCAAAATCATACAAACCTCCAATTTTTGAATGATTAGAGCAGATCCTGTCAACAGGGTCACCAACAAAATCTTCAAGATTGTTATGTCTGACGTCACTTGAACTCTCCAAAATGCCTGCTTCTTCTTCAGATATATCACTAGAGAATAGACAATCATAATAAATAATAAATAAAAACAGCTGGTAGAACATTATATAATGCTCCAAAAAGAAGAGGATCTAATCATCTCCTATTCCATTTTCTCCCTGTACTTCTCTTTCTTATCAATTAACTCTTTAATAAATTGTAGAAAATAAATTAACATAGTGAAAAGGAAAAATTTGTTCTAGTTTAATGGTCTTCCAATTAGTTTAATTTAGTTTTTCTTATAAAGATAATTACCAAGATTGCAAGGATTTCTATGAATAGCACTTGAATCCCAATATTTAGATACCAAGAAACATTTCGAATCCATGACTACAATATTACAGCACTTTCTCTATATTAGTAAACTATGACCTATATTTTCTTTTAAATAATTTCAAAATTCATTAGAGAGTAGACTTCTTTTATTCCTTTTTCCCCTTCCGTTCTTTTAGCTGAAGTTCCTATTACTGATGCTAGCAAAAGAATAGTAATTTTTGAACCGAAAACTGGCAAAGTTTGTCCTACATTTCCAAAGACAATGTTGCTTTTCTGGCCATGATATACCTACTTATCATACATGTTGATAGCATCAAAAAGCACATCCACAATACTAGGCTCTTTTACAATCCTCACCAGATTAGAAGTCTCATGCACTTAGGCTACCAATTTTAGTGTCAACCCCTATTATGAGGTTTAAGATGTCAAAACGTTTAATATTATCATCTTGGATTTACCAAATTGATATTATATAATAGAATATGTATAACTTATGTATTAATATAATATAACTACAATATAATATTACTAATTATATTAATTTGCACGATATTGCTAATTAAATATAATATTAATAATAGAAAAATAAAAATCAATGTGTATGGACTATAATAGAGAAAAAGAAATCCACTAATATTTTCACAAGCAAACTCTTACCTTCTAGGATTTATATTCAGCAAGACCACATTTTCATCTATGTTCAAGAGTTCCCTTCCCAAGTCTCCACTAATTTCAGCATCTTGGACAACAACTTCATTTTTCTGAACATCATATGTGCTCTCATTTTCAACATCTTGAGCAACAAGAGTCTCTTTCTCCAGATGATTAGCATTCGTCGATGCAGGGATAGCTGAAATTGGAATTAAAATGTCTTAAACAATAAATTTTGCATTTATTTTTCATGAACAAAAATAGATGAAATTAAATGTAGAAGTAAGAATTGATTTTTCTTTATGCATCTTCAGATAATAGTGAATAATAACCAAGTGGTTCAGAAAGCTCTGCAGACTGTTTAACAATTTCATCTTTTTTATTATACTGATGTTGAGAACCATCTACTTTGTTGGTAATGTCCTCCCCAAAATGCTTCACAGCCTCATCATTTTCTAACTCAACTCTGACTGATACGTCAATTCAAACATAAGAAATAAGAAATGAATCATATAATAACAAAAAAATGGAAGTGAGAATCTAATATACAAAATAAAAAAGATAGTGAAATGCAACCAAGCGGTTCTGAAATCTTAACAGCTCCAACTACTTCTTCATGTTGAGCAACATATGTTCTCTCAACAATGTTATAGTGATGGTGAGAACCTTCTATATCGCTAGCATTATCCTCCTCAAGATGCTTAGCATTTCCAACATTATCACTTTCTAACTGCACTGTAGCTGAAATGTCAATTTCAAACATATGAAATGAGATTTAGACTACTTGCAGCCGAAAATAAAGAAAAAGGAAATAAGTCTAACGTAAAATCAAAAGGAGATTTTTTTTCACTTGTATCTTTAAGGAATAAGTGAATGATTACCAAGTGGTTCTGAATGCTCAGAATCCTGAACAACTTCGTCTGTGTACGAAAGTTCCCTTCCCATGTTTCCATCAATTTCAGCATCTTGGGCAACAGCTTCATCTTTCTGAACATCACATGTGCTCTCAGTTGCAACATCTTGGGCAACAGGATTCTCCTTCTCAAGATGATTGGTATTCGTTGACGCAAGTATAGCTGAAATTTCAAATAAAAATGTGTTAAACAATGAGATTTTTTTGCATTTATTTTCCTGAAAGAAAAAGTAGAAAAACAAATATAAAAGCATAGCAGCTTTTTTTAATGCAACTTGAGAAAATAATGAATAATAACCAAGAGATTCAGAAAGCTCTGCAGATTGTTTAACAATTTCATCTTGATGATTACACTGATGTTGAGAACCATCTACTTTGTTGACAATGTCCGCCCCAAAATGCTTCACGACCTCCTCATTTTGTAGCTCAACTCTAACTGAAACATAAATTCAAACACAAGAAATAAGAAATTATCATATAATAACAGAAAATAAAGAAATGAATCTAATATACAAAATAAATACTCCAACAGCTTTTCTCTCGACAATATATAATTGATGCTTAGAGCCTTTTTTATTGCTGGCAATAACCTCCTCATGATTCTAAGTATTTCCAACCTTATCATTTTCTAACTGAACTATATCTGAAATGTCAATTTCAAACATATGAAATGAGAAACATTTTATATTACTCATAACCCAAAAAGACAAAATAACATGAAACAGGAACATATATGTTTTTCCAACTTGTATCTTCAAAGAAAAGTGAATTATTACCAAGTGGTTCTGAATACTCAGAATCTTGAACAACTACTTCACCATTTTTAACATCACATGAGCTCTCAGAAATAATAAATTGCCGCCGAAGACTTTCTACATTACGGATAATATCCTCCGCAAGACGCTTGATCCACAGAGCCTTTTCGTTCCCATACTCAATTATTTCTGAAATGTGAACTTCAAACATGTAAAAGAAGAATTGAAGACAATTGAGAAGAATTAAGGAAACTTACGCACACAAAAAATTTTAAAAAATAAATTAACATTCAGGTAAAGGAAGATTTTTAAAATAAAAATTGTAACGTAAAACGATAAAGAATGATGACCAAGTGGTTTCAAATTCTAATGGCAAGTTACATGTGAACGACCACAATTGAGTGCATAGGAGAAAAATAGAAGACATGCACGAGTATAACAAATTTTCAAGCATCCTAATAGTGCTTGCTTCATGCACAGGGAAGACTTACCGTAGCTAAAAAGACAATGAAATATATTAAATGATGTGTGCTACGTTTTTGCTCTTTTTCCTTGCATGTACAGAAGAATTTGTATGTTTAAGAATGAGACTAGGATGTGAAAGATAAGATATCCACCTAGCTTAATGAACAAACAAATCATGCTAATAACGATTAGCAAGGCAACTGTTTCTGATGAATGCTCCAAAAGCATTTATTTTTGTAAATTAAGTTATTAAACCATTTTAATATCTAGGCCAGCCATTGTTTTGAAGTTGTGCAATTAAAGCCAACAAGGACAAATTCAAACCTAAAATACTTGCTTATAAGTCTGCCTCAGTAAAAATTAAAACATACCTCTAGCTGTACAAGTATCAAGGCAGTTGAACACTTTAAGGGCATTATCATCATTAGCAGCATCGTGGACAGCTTTTAATTTGCAAAAATCACTGATAAAAAGTGAAAGAAACAAAATTCCCACAAAGAAACGTATATGAAGATACAGTAAACCTTATTTGTTTTTCGTTTTAAATATATAAAATGCAAGTTCAAACGAATGAAGAAAGGAAAGGCAAGGATACGTTTGAGTGGAAGAATCAACTTTGGTGATGCGAGGAGGGAGATAATAACCAGAAAGATGAACTTCTCGAGGCCCTTTAACTGTGAAAACTATATCTTCAGACTCTTCAAATTCAAACTCAAGACCAAGTGACCCTTTATTCACAGCACATATGGATATTGGGGGTTTACCCCCAATGCTGCATTGCACATAAGTGAATGTATTCTTATAGGGACAGTAGTAATCATTAACTGTAGTCACCTGTACCCACCAGAAAAATGTTAAAACATCTTTTCGAGTTTGAACGAAGCCAAATTAATATACAACCACTAAAATATGTATACATCAAAGGAAAAAAAATAGAAAAAGAAAAAAGAAAAGAAAAGAATTAGAGAACCTTTGTTATGCGTAGCCTTCTTGGAGCAGAAGAAACAGTGCTGTAAGTGAAAGGTACTCCTACCTTCAGTGAAACCCCTTCATTATAGACCAAAAAACAAAAGAAGGAAAAGGTTAAAACTTGGGAAAGATATAAATAAAAACAGCCACTGCTGCTGATAGTAATGCTAAAAAACTGCAGGTGGTTTTGGTGTTTTTTTATTAGTGTTTAATTGGAAAATACAGTATATAAAAGAACAGGAATCACAGAACCAACCCCAAAACGCCATTTTCTTCATTGAGCAAGATCCTTCAGTTCTTTGTTCTCTAAGGTATTGCCTTGCCTCTTTGTCTTCCCTTATAAGTTTCCTTTGGGAATATATCATAATAAATAATAATAATAATATATGGTAAAGCGTGGGAAAATGGAAAGCAATTATTATTAATTTTTTCATTTTTCGATATTTATTTTTCTAAAATCAACTTTTAAAAATTCTTACAAAATTCAACTCTTTCCAAAAGTTATTTTTCGCATTGCAAACAGAAAAAAAATCTTTAAAATAAAAGGAATCATAATTTTTGTTATGAAAAATTGTTCCAAATTCTAATTTTAAAATAGTTTTAGTCTTCATTTTTAGTTTTAAGATAGTTTTATTCTCGAGATGATTTTGATCTTTCAACAATAATAAATTATAATCTTTCTTTAACCTAAATTTTCCTATCTAATTTTGAGATGAAATGAATAAGAAAAAAATTATATCCTAATTTAATATTTTTATTGTAATTTTATTTAAAATAAAATATATGAAATCTTAAACACTTTGACTGTCTATGTGATATTTCAAAATCTTCCTAATTTTCTGGAAATCATTGTTGATCTAAAAATCTTAAATGTTTATTAAAAAAATAATTTTCCATAAAAATGATGGTTTTGACTTTTTAACAAATAGAAAGATTTGTGCAATCAAATAGGAAGTTTTATAGATGACATCGATGAAACTTTGAACTAAAAAAAATTAACTTTTTGTGTATTTTAATAATTTCTTTGAATCTTTTTAAATTTTATAAATTTAGCTAAAATCGAAAGTGTTTTTAATTAATAATTTAATAAAATATAGATTGAGTAATATAAAAATAGACCGAACACGTAAAAATAAATAAACAGAATAGTGATATAAATTTGAAAAAAATTAATATTATAGTCGAACTATATTTAAATAATCCATCCAAATAGAAAAAAAAAATATCAATTTTGATAGGATCGAGAATTCTCTATATTATTTATCCTATTTTTAGTAAGACAAAAATATTTTCTGATTTTTATATAAAAATTTGAGACACAACATACTATATACATAATATATAGACACTCTTAATATTTACAATTCTTTTATTGACTTTATCGACGAAATGAGTGTTCGGAGAAAAGTTCGTTTGTGCCTTTTTAATCTCTTTGGGAAGGTAATCTGGAACTTGGATCACCTAAAAAAATATCCGTTCATAGCTAATCTGTTGACCAACTATCCGTAATTATGGCCAACTTCTAAGACTGATCCATGCGGTAAAATTATGTCACATGCTAACACATATAGAAAAATTATTAGCATTAGGACTCAAAAATATTTATTTATTTATATTTTCTGATAATTATATCCAATTGTTTTCATTATTAATTTACCAATATAATTGTAAGATAATTATAAAGTAAATAATAAATAATATAATTTGAAATTTAAAAAATAAAAAAAAAAGTCCAAAAAAAACATCTAAATATTTAAAATGATCACCATATGAATAAAGGAACAGTAATTACCTGAATTAGTCATTATAACTTATGTTATTTTTTATCACAGTCATTACTTGGGTTTATCACCATCCAGCGAATTTTGATACTCCTCCTCGTAAGGATTTATATCCTGCACTCTGTGCCACATTATAATATTATGTGTTACCACCAGATACAATTGGTGTGTCAAAATTCTAACTCATGCGTCAGAATTTTAACGCATATTCTTTTAAATTTATATTCATTAAATCGGTATTAAATGTTCATTAGCTTTATATTCATTAAACATGTACTAAATGTTGATTATTTAAATCTTAAATGTTTATTGTTTGTTAATATTATTTTATTAAAAGATATTTTTACCATAATATATATTTGTAGTATAACTTTAACTTGATTCTTTTTTTTGTTTGCTAACTATAAAGACGATTTGTCACGACTCGATCTATGGACCCGTGACCCGCACTAAAGAATGGGCAAGCTTAAGGCCACTGAAACCCATAGCAAGCCTAGCTATTCAATATATTAGACAACATACACACATGCATACTACTTATGTATGCCAACAATTCATTCACATAATCATAACATAACTAAATTAATCCATTTGCATGATCACTTAATAATTTTCTATGGTTTTAACATACCAAAATGAAAGGTTTAAGTTTTAGAGCAACTACTGCAGATAATCTAGATTTTTAAATAATTTAAAATATAAAAAAAATTAATTAATTACAATACGCCTGAAGGAGAAAAAAATCAAGTTGTCCAGAGAAAGACGGCGGACAATCCAGCTATCACCTGAAAAATTAAAAATGAGAGTGTCAGTCTTGGAAATGAGTTAAATTAAGCAGCCATAAATATATATATATATAATGGTTATTTAAATAATATAAAACATCACAAAATAATAAGTGCGCGCCATATAATAATTTTAAAATATGCAATTCTTAATACATACGGGACGAGTGCTTCAGCAAAACCCTAACTCCAATTCTAGCAGCCTTTCGACTCTCTTATTCCAATAGGATTGGCGCCCAGAGAATGCAACTCAACCAGGATCCTTAAATCCAACCCGGTCACTTAATTTCCAATATAGTCGACGCCCAAATAGCAACGCTGGACTAAAGACTTTTCCTCTGGCAACTAAATTTCTATAGCTAGAGAGTTATACTCAACCAGGACATATCAAAAAAAATATTTCCTTATTACCTGTCTTTGATTTATACCGGTGCGCACGTGGTCCTGATGCAACCGATTAGGTGGCATGTTCTACTGTCGTCCCATCCCGAGTCATAATACAATTATAACATTGATAACATGAAAAATGACATAAATCGCAAGCAACTGTACTGTTGTTCAATAACGTATTAAATAAGACTGAACATAACATATATCGCATGCAAAAACTTAATTAATTAAATAATTAATTAAATTCATAAATCAATTAAAAAGAATAATTTAAATCCATAAATCAACTAATTAAATATATAATAATAAATAATAAAAAATTTTAAGCAATATTTATAATAACAAAAATATATTAATACGATGATAATATTAATAATATTCGTAATAATTATTAATCGAAAATGCTACATAAAAATTGGCATGGCACATATGCAGAGAATATATGACTTTAACTCAGAGTTCTGACGACCCTCTTAGCTCTTACACTTCGGGTAAAGCGGGCTGAATCGACGGGTTATCTATTCACGGGATAATGCAATCAATAAGAGTAAAATATTTAGTAAACAACCCTAGGACTAGACTCCTAGAATTGACTATCTGAGAATTTCGATTCGAAAATTCTATAGAAAATTCGGCAGAACTTACCCTAAAATACGAACTTTTACCCCCATAAAAGGGTCCAGAACTTGTTAAGAGAACACTTCTAATATTTTTTTAATTATTTAACAGGAGTTGGATCACCCATAACTGTATTATTTTTCCGACTACACAACACAATCCAATTCACAATATAATAATTAACAATCCGACAATAAATATTATTTCATGATTCAACGCATAAATAAGTTTCTCGCATTTTAATTTAAATTACTCAGAGCCTCAATTTATAAAACCAAATAATAATTACCACTATAATAAATCCATATTATTTCTATAATCAAGCTACTAATTAATTAAATTAGATTAATTAATTATTTGTAATCAACAATTAACGTACCAAATATCTTTTAATAATTTTTAAATAATTTTTCAGGTCCAAGCAAATTAAACTGAGCCAAAAACCTAAACTTCTTGGCATTCGAAAAACACCAGGGTCCGAAAGCCGGTACCGTCAATGTCAATGGTGTCGGAATTTGAATCCGGAAGCACCTATACAAAATTTGAGACACGTTGAAACCAAAAACACTAAAATCACCACCTTTCCTGTGCCAGAAACCTCTAAATCGAGGCAAACATGGTGCTACTCCGGCGAAGCGTCACTTCTAGCTTCTAGCGAGAAAAAATGGCGGGGAAGAGTTGACCTGGGGGTTTTCGACGGTGGGAAGTGAGATTCCAGTGTCGGATTGGCCAGAGAACGATGGCAGCAAGGTGATTTGGCGGCGGTAGCGGGGGAAGGAAGCTTCCTCCTCTCAACAGCTCTCCCTCGACGGCTGAAGACAGCATAGACGGCGGCAATGGGCTGGCAACGTCAAGGGCAGCTCACGGTAGGTGAGGGATGAAGGGGGGGCAAGGGAAGCTACCGAAAACAGAAAGTGCAGGGGGGAGAGGGAGGTGACGTTCGGGAAAGAAAGGAAGAAGGGCGAGGGGCAAATGCAACTTTTCAAAATGAGAAAAAAATGTCCAAAAGACCACACACACACACACACACACGCTGTCATTTCATTTTTCTTTTTCTTTTTCAAATATATATATATATATTTATTTTGATGTGAATTGAGTTATATATATATATATATACACTCAAAAACTATATTAAGTAGTTTAACCTTAGTCCCATACTTAATAAAATTGCTAACGTCGATAAAATAAATTAAAATAAAATAAAATAAAATTGACTTGCTTATATTACAAAACAATATTCAAATTCACCAAAAATAAATATACTATAGTATTGAATAATATTTATAAAATGATACTCATATTATCAGATAATTAATGTTTAGTCAATAACTCAATTCACATCAAAATCTTAATTTACTAAAATGCTTCCAAAAATAATTAAATTAAATTTTAAAATTCAGAGTATATTCTTTCCCCTTAAGAAAATTCATCATCGAATTTAGAAAGGAATGAGGCTTACCTTAAGACTGAAACAAATGAGGATAAGAATCTCTCATTTCCTGCTCGATTTCCTAGATACACTCCTTAATGGAATGATTCAGGCACAACACCTTAACCATCGGTATAATCTTAGAGCATAGTTGGTGACCTTGAGTATCCACGATCATGACTGGTTGCTCTTCGTAAGTCAAGTCTTCGCTCACTTCCACATATTGAGGTTACAACACGTGCGAAGAATCTGAAATGTACTTCCTCAATATGGATATGTGAAATACCGGATGCACATGCAAGAAATTCAGCGGTAAATCCAACTTGTATGCTACCTCTCCAATCCTGTTAATAATCTCAAAGGATCCCGCATAACGAGGGGTCAACTTGCCTTTCTTACCAAACCGCATCACACCTTGCATAAGAGACATCTTCAGGAATACATACTCCCTAATACTGATCTCCACATGCTTCTGTTTCGGATCTACATAACTCTTCTGCCTACTGAAAGTTGTTTTCAGTCCCTCGTGGATAATAGAAATCTTCTTCGAAGTAATCTGAACCAACTCCGGTCCTCCTAACTTTCGTTCACCAACTTCTTCCAAACACATAGGAGATTTGCACTTCCTATTGTATAATGCCTCGTAAGGAGCCATTTTGATGCTCGCATTATAGCTGTTATTATAAGCGAACTCTATCAATGGCAGGTGCTAATCCCACTGACCATTGAAATCCATAATACACATTCGAAGCATATCTTCTAAAGTCTGAATTGTCCTTTCCGATTGTCCATCAGTCTAGGGGTGAAAAGTTGTGCTGAAGTCCAATCTAGTACAAAGCTCTTCTTATAGCTTTCTCCAAAACCTCGAAGTGAATTTCGGTCCCCTGTCAGACACTATAAATATAAGAACACCATGAAGACTGACAATTCTCTCTAGATACACCCTTGCATACGTAGCCCAGAATAAGTAGTCTTCACGAGAAGGAAGTGCACTGACTTAGTCAATAGGTCCACAATTATCTAGATAGAATTATAACCAGCCGAAGTCTTAGGTAAACCCGACACAAAATCCATACTAATCCTTTTCCATTTCTATTCCGGTATAGGAAGTGGCTGCAACAACCCTGACGGCTTCTGGTGCTCTAACTTAACTTGCTGACATGTCAAACACTTGGAAACAAACTCTGCCACATCCTTTTTCATCCCATTCCATCAATAAATGTCTTTCAATCATGATACATCTTGATAGAACCTAGGTGGATGCTGTAAGCTGTGTAGTGAGCCTCTTCTAAAATCTCCTTCCTGAGATTATCCACATCGGGAACATACAGTTTAGTACCCATCCTGAGAATACCGTCATCATCTATAACAAAATCATCAGCTTGACCTTGCTGCACTTCTTTCCATATTTTTCTTAACTGTGGGTCTTGACTCTAAGCTAACTTAATTATGTCAACAAGCACAGACCTAACCATGAAATGTGCTAACAATGCTCCTAATTCCAATACTTCCATCTGCAACCTTGGTCGTATAACTCATGCAACTCTTTGGTCAGAGGTATTTTCTCCGCGCTAATATGAGCAAGGCTACTTGCTGACTTGCTGCTTAAGGCATCTGCCATGATATTTGCTTTACTTGGATGGTAGAGAATGGTACAATCATAATCCTTTAGAAGCTCCAACCATCTCCTCTGCCTCAGATTTAACTCATTCTGTTGAAATATATACTTCAAACTCTTGTGATCTATATATATCTCGCATGTCTCCTTGTAGAGATAATGTCTCCAAATCTTAAGGGCAAATTACTGTTGCCATCTCCAAGTCATCAGTAGGGTAATTTTGTTCATTCCTCTTCAACTGCCTGGATGCATAAGCCATTACCTTACCATGCTGCATTAAAACACAACCCAAGCCCACTCTGGAAGCGTCACAATACACCATGAAACCACTAGTTCCAAAAAGTAAGGTCAACACTAGAGCTGAAGTCAAACAATTTTTCAGCCTCTAAAAGCTCCTTTCACATGCATCAGTCCATCTGAATTTGACATTCTTTTGAGTCAGCCTAGTTAAAGTAGTTGTTATTCTTGAAAGTTTTTGCATGAATCGATGGTAGTAGCCTGTCAATCCTAGACAACTACAACTTCCGTCACCATGGTTGGTCTTTGCCAGGCAGTCACTACCTCCACTTTCTTAGGGTCTACTTGAATACCTTTTCTAGACACCATGTGACCTAAAAAAACTACGCTATCTAACCAAAACTCGCATTTGGAGAACTTCGCATACAACTGATGCTCCCTTAACGTCTGAAGTACTATTCTCAAATGCCACGCATGCTTCTCTTTACTTCTGGAGTACACCAAGATATCGTCAATAAATATGATGATAAAGCAATCCAAAAACGGCTTGAACACCCGATTCATCCAATTCATCAGATCCATGAAGGCTGTAAGAGCATTAGTGAGTCCAAATGACATTACCAAGAGCTCATAATGCCTATAACGCGTCCTGAACGCCGTCTTCAGAATGTTTTTCTCACGAATTTTCAACTAGTGATACCCCAATTGCAAATCAATCTTGGAAAAATATGCGGATCCTTGAAATTGATTATGAATCGTCACCTTATTCAGCTGCCAGTAATTAATACAAAGGCGCTAAGTACCACTCTTCTTCTTCACGAATAGTAAAAGAGCACCCCACGGAGATGTACTGGCCTAATAAAACCTTTATCTAAAAGGTTCTATAATTGCTCATTTAGCTCCTTTAACTTTACTAGTGCCATTCAGTAAGGTGGCATAGAAATGGGAGCTGTACCCGGTACCATATCGATGCAGAACTCTATCTCCCTATCAAGCGGCAATCCTGGTAGCTCTTCTGGAAAAACATCAAGAAACTCGCAGACCATAGGAATGTCCTCAACTCTGCCTTCTTCTGCTGAGATATCCTTGACACCTACGGCGAAGCATTTGTCTAGTCGTAGTGGCTGACATGAGATTCGATGGTGTAAGTATCTACTCGCTTTTAAGATGAAACTCTGAGTCTCCCGGAATTGAAAAGGTCACTTGCTTTTCCCGATAGTCCAGCATGGCATAATGCATAGCCAACTAGTCTATTCCCAAAATTACATCAAAGTGCATGACGTCTAACAAAATCAAATTGGCAATCAGATCTTGACCCTCAACTGACATCGGACACGACTAAAATACAACATCAGTCTCTAAAGCGTTACTCAACGGCATAGTAACCGACATAGGAACCTGAAGTCTAATCGGTTGAACACCTAACCTTAATGCAAAACTAGGAGATATAAAAGAATGCGTAGCCCCAGGGTCTGGCAAAACTCTAGCCTCAGAATAGCATACTAGAATAATACCTGATACCATAACATTAAAGGCTCGCGCATCCTAATAGGTGAGAGTAAATACTCTTGCCTGCCCACAGCCTGACTACTAAGAGCCTGAATTTTGACCTTGAATTCTGCCCCCTGATCAACTTCCCATGACCCTGCCTCCAAAACCACAACCCTGTTGGCCGACAAACTGAGATCCACCCTGAGAATAACCAGAAGCTGCAGAAAAAGTGGGTCAGGCTATACTAGTAGATGAGCCTTGAGAGAAAACTGGCTGACTAAAATAGTGAGGGCATGCTCGTTCCATATGACTCATCTTGCCACATCTAAAATAGGCTCCGGTAGAAAATAGGCACAGTTCTTGATGTGACCTGCTGCACATCTAACAAGTGCTAGCTCTAGAACTAGAACTACTGTAACTATAACTCTATCCATTGCCACTAAAGCCCTATCCTGGTCTGAATTCTCGGCTCCCTTTTCGATTGTGTCTACCCTTCTTGTGAGTACGACAACCTCTCTGCCTGGCCTACTGGTCGAAAACCCTAGAGTATCCTCCACTACCGTAAATTGACACTGCTAGTTGTGCCTACTTTGACCCTCAGTCTTGGTCTTCTTCTTGCCTTCATCGATCTGGCCAAACTCCCACAGGGTCATCTCAATCTGCCTGGCCATATCAATAACCTCTAGGAATCTGCTCCTCCTGAACTGAACCAAGGAGACAAACTCTGGACCGAGACCCAAATGTATTTTTTGTTCTTCTGTTTTTCGGTCCCTACGGCATAGGGCGCATACCTGCTCAGCTGAACAAACTGCTTAGTGTACTTTGCCACTGACAGATCTCCCTTAACCAGCCTCTCAAACCTCTTTCTGTACTCCTGTTTCAGACTGAAAGGAATGAAGTACTCCTCGAACCTATCTCTGAATTCCCTCCATGTCATGCTATCTAAAAAGGGACGAATGTAATCCCTGAACCACCGAGATGCTATCCCCTTCAGAAAAAACCTATCATCTTGATGGTCCTCTTATTTGAACAGCAAAAATCTGGTGTTCTCTTCTCAACCTCATCGAGGAAGTCCAAAAGGGTCCCCTGATATCCCATCAAACTCCATAGGCCTCAGCTTAGTATACTCGGACATGCGGACCTTATTCGGGTTCTCAATACCGGACCGACTACTGCGACTCCTTAAACCATGTGCAGCCTACTACTGCTAAAGAACCAATAACTGCTCCAAGGCTCTCTACACCCACTCATAGTGGCTACAAAAACTTCAACTAGAACTCCACAAGCACCAAGTGTCTCCTGAGCCTCGCCCTGATCTGGCTGGGCGGCCACTCGAGGCCTACCTTGCCTCCTGGTGTCATGGGCTGGTGCTGGTGGGATCGACTAGGTAGAAATCTCATATTGGGCCTCTTAGGCTGCCGTTGCTACTGCAATCGCTCGAGTCCTCAGCATAACAAAAACTAAAAATAAACAAACAAGATATTAAAACAACAACATACTCTCTAATATATAGGCAGATACTAGAATCAATGATACATGCAAGGACAGACTTGACCCTAACTCTGCAATAGTTGAGGAAGCTAACCTAGGTTGAAGGAAATCTAAACCTAGACTCTCATACCAACTTTGTCACGACCCGTTCTGTGGGCCCGTGACGGCGCTAGAAAATGGGTAGACTTAAGGCCACCTAGACTCGTAGCAAGACTAACTATTCAATATCTCAAACAATACACATACATGCATACTACTCAGGTATGCCAACAATTCATTCACATAATCATAATATAATTAAAAAATCTATTTGCATGACCACTTAATAATTTTCTATGGTTTTAACAAACCAAAATGAAAGGTTTAACTTTTGGAGCCACTACTGCGGATAATATAGATTTTTAAATAATTCGAAATATAAAAGAAAGAAAATTAATTACAATAGGCACAAAGGAGAAGGAAGTCGGGTTGTCTAGAGAAAGACGGCAGAGAATCCAACTGTCACCTGAAAAATTAAAATTGAGACTGTCAGTCTCAGAAGTGAGTTAAAATCATATATTTGAAATTAAGCAACCATAAATATAATATAGAACATTACAAAATAATAAGTGTGTGTCATATAATAATTTAAAAATATGCGATTCTTAACACATACGGGATGAGTACTTTAGTACTAACCCCAATTCTAGCAGCCTTTCGGCTCTTTTATTCCAATAGGACGGGCGCCTAGAGAGCGAAGCTCAACCATTATCATTAAATTCAGCCCGGTCATTTAATTTCTAATATAGTCGGCGCCTAGAGAGCAACACTCGATCAAGGACATTTCCTCCGACAATCAAATTTCTACAGTCAAGAGAGTTATACACAACCAAGGCAATATCAAAAAAATATTCTTTTACTACTTGTCTCTGATTTATACCAGTGCACACGTGGTCTTGATGCAACCGATCAAGTGACATGTTCTACTATCATCCCATCTCGAGTCATAATTGTAACACCCATAATTTTTTTATATATTTAATAATGAGTTTTTATTTAAGTTAATTTTAGCTTCATTATTATTGGGTTTAATTTGAAATGATTTAATGAAAAATTTAATATTAATCAAGTAAATAAGTTATTTTCTATACCCAATTAGTTTGAAATTTTAAGAAATTATTCAAGTAAATTATTTGAGAAATGATTATATTTTACTTATATAAATATGCTCTTGGGAAAATTTGAATAACCAAAATATAATCATTTCTCAAATAATTTACTTGAATAATTTCTTAAAATTTCAAACTAATTGGGTATAGAAAATAACTTATTTACTTGATTAATATTAAATTTTTCATTAAATCATTTCAAATTAAACCCAATAATAATGAAGCTAAAATTAACTTAAATAAAAACTCATTATTAAATATATAAAAATTCCGGTGTTACATCTGCATCGTCTTATTGAGTAGCACCGAAGTTAGTGCCTGGGAAGTCGAGTAGATGTCAGAGCTTTATGGTTGAGTTTTGTGGTTGGGATAATGTTATTTTTATGGGGTTTTAATGGAAATTTGTGAGTTTGGTATTTTCGTAAATAAATATGTCGGTCAGGGGTATTTTTGTAATTGTGTATTTTCAATAATTCGGTTTTGGCCCAAATTAAATAGTTAAGGGCTTAATTGAAAGGCTAAAAAGAAGTTTGGGGGTCAAATTGGAATTCTGCAGGATAAAATTGTAAGTAATTAAGGAAGTTGAGGGACTAAATTGTAATAAGGAAAAGTTTCGGGGGCCTAATGTCGATATTGAAAGGAAAGAAAATCGGGGAAGAGGAAGAGGAAGAAAGGGAGGAGAGAGAGGCGTCGGCGTCCATGGTGGAGACCGGAGGCCGAGGCGGCGTTGGCGTCGGAAGGAAGCGCCGTCAGCGAGCCCGATGGTGGCGGTGGAAGCGGCATCGGCAGCGGCGGAATCGCTGACGTGTGGCAACGGCTTCCTAGCGTCGTTCGGCCGTTTCCGGTGGCCTTCCGGCCGATCTCGGTGGCGATCAACTCCCCTTGGAGAGAGCTTCCTTTGGCGGCAGCTGTCGGTTTAGTGACCGGAGGAGAGTTCCGTGAAGTGGAGGCAGCCCGTTTTGGGCTTTTCCGGCCGAGCTCCGGCCGGAGGATGGATGATCGGAGGATGTATCCCGACTCTCCTCGGCTCAAGCTTCGCGATGGCACCTTTGGTTTCGTGGGCGATCGGGCTTCGTTGACAAATCGACGGTCGAGATCGTCCGCAAATCTCCGGATGATCGGGTGTCGGATCGGAAAATCGGGCGGGGATCGTCATCGGTAGCGTCGTTGTGAGTCCGATGGTGTGTTCGGATCGTCGATCGGACTCCTGCGAGCGATCGAGCGTCTCGGTAATTTTTCTTTGGCCCGTTAATTTTAGAAATTCTTGGTTTAATTGTGTCTATTGGATTATATTGAGTATTTGATGATTTTTGTGAGTAAAAATAATTATCCTGTCGGTTTACGCCTCGTATTTTGTCTTTGTGTGGCGGAGTCGGGAAATAGTGAAGTTTGGGGACCCGACTCCCGTTGTTTAAATTGTTGGATATTGGAAGTGTTCTTCTGGCAGGTCCTGGACCCGTTTTTACGGGGGGTAATGTTCGTGTTGTAGGGGAGGTTCTGCCGGATTTTCGGTAGAATTCTCCGAGTCGAGATTCTTAGGTCGATCTCAGGAGTCTAGACCTAGGATTAATGATCGATTGTCTCAGCGTATTGATAAATTGTTTTCCGTGATTAGATGATCTGTCTGTTCGGCTCGCTCCTACCGAGGCACCGGAGCAGAGCTAGGAGGTCGCCCAATCCTGTGAGTTAAAGTCATTTAATCATTGCACTATTGCTAAGTCTGATTTAATATGCTATTTTGAAAGTTCATGCATAATATGATTATTAGTATCGCAAGATAAATGATTTCACTTGATTATTAATATTTGAAATAATATAAATATTATTATTAGTATGTTATAATAAGATAAGCGTTATTATTTTTCCCCTCACAAATTGCACGTTGTTTTACCTTAAATCTTTAATCTTTATTTCGATATGTGTTGGTTGAGTTCATCAGATAATGATATTTATTATATGTGATGATTGCGAATTGGGAAATGTGGCTTGTAGAACATGCCACCTGATGGGTTACATCAGGACCGCGTGCGCACCGGTAATGATCCTGGATATAAGGTTATTATGGATTTGTTTGCCCTGATCGAGCATTGCTCTCTGGGCTGAGTTCAGTTGATTGCCGGAGTTAAGGTCCCTGATCGAGCTTGCTCTCTGGGCGCCGGCTTATTTGGAATTCAAGTGTTCAGGCTGGAGGTAAGGACCCTGATCGAGCTTGCTCTCTGGGCGCCAGACCTGTTGGATTAAGAGAGCCGAAAGGCTACTAGAATTTGGGGTTTAGGGTTCTACCGAGCCACTCGTTCCGTAAAAGTAAATATATATTTTTATTTATTTATTTATTATGGTATTTGATTATAATGTGATTTGTATTTACGTGCATGGTTGATATTTTGATTCGAATGATTAATATTTTATGTGAAGGAAATAGTAGGGTACGATTACAGTATGGTTTGATATACTGATTTGAATAATCTATGTTTTTTGAGAAGAAGCAATAGTCCCTAGATTATTTGATTTTAACTCACTCTCGAGACTGACAGTCTCATTTTTACTGTTTTTCAGATTTGTGACTATTAGTTCTCCTGCGACTCTTATTCAGTAACCCGACTCCTTCATCATCGGGTGAAGTATTGATTTGGTATGTAAAATGGTAAATCTTAGATTTTCCGCAGTAGTAATTAGCAGATGTATCAGTTGTAAATTTTCTGAGCTTCGGGTCTCGCCTAGTTTTTTTTTTTTTTTTTGTAGACCGAAGTAATTTTGTAAAGTGTAACTATTAAGATAAATTGTGGCTTTAATAATATTAATTTGAGATGAGATTTGTTTAAATCAGTGAGTGTCAGGCTTACTACGGGTTTCGGTGGCCTTAAGCCTACCCATTCCCTAGTGCCGGTCACGGGCCCACGGGTGGGGTCGTGACAATAATAAAATTATACATGGATAATATGAAAAAATGACATAAATCTCAAGCAATCTTACTATTGTTCAATAACGTATTAAATAAGACTGAACAGAACATGTATCGCATGCAAAAACTTAATTAATTAAATAATTATGTAAATCCATAAATCAATTAATTAAATATATAATAATAAATAATAAAAATTTTCAAGCAATATCCATAATAACAAAAATATATTAATACGATGATAATATTAATAATATTCATAATAATTATTAATCCAAAATGCTATATAAAAATTTGCATGGCACATATGCAGAGAATATATAACTTTAACTCACAGTTCTGACGACCCTCTTACTCTACTCCTACATTTCTGGTAGAGCGGGCTAAATCGATGGGTTATCTATTTGCGGGATAATGCAATCAATAAAAATAAAATATTTAGTAAACAACCCTAGGCCTAGACTCCTAGAATTGGCTATCTGAGAATTTCGACTCGAAAATTCTACAGAAAACTCGGTAGAACTTTTCCTAAAATACGAACGTTAACCCCCATAAAACGGGTCCAGAACTTGCTAAGAAAATACTTATAATATTTTCTAATTATTTAACAGGAGTTGGGTCACCCATAACTACATTATTTTTCCGACTAGGCAACACAATCTAGTTCACAATATAATAATTAATAGTCCGATAATAAATATTATTTCACGATTCAACGCGTAAGTAAGTTTCTTGAATTTTAATTTAAATTACTCACAGCCTCAATTTATAAAACCAAATAATAATTACCACTATAATAAATCCACATTATTTCTATAATCAAGCCACTAATTAATTAAATTAGATTAATTAATTATTTATAATCAATAATTAATGTACCAAATATCTTCTAATAATTTTTAAATAATTTTTTGGGTCCAAGCAAATTATACTGAGCCGAAAACCTAAAATTTTGGGCATTCGAAAAATACCAGGGTCCAAAAGCCGGTACCGTCAATGGTGTTAGAATTCAAATCCGGAAGCGCCTACGTGAAGCTTGAGATGCGCTGAAACCAAAAATACCAAAATCACTGCCTTGCCTTTGCCGAAAATTGCTAAATTAAGGCAAACATGGTGCTACTCCCGTGAGGCATCACTTCCAGCTTCCGGCGAGGAAAAATGGCGCAGAAAAGTTGACCTGGGGGTTTTTTACGGTGGGGAGTAAGATTCCGGTGTCAGATTCCCTTTGACAATCAAATTTCTACAACCAAGAAGTTATACTCAACCAGGGCAATATCAAAAAAATATTCTTTTAGTACTTGTCTCTGATTTATACCGGTGCACACGTGGTCTTGATGCAACCGATCAAGTGTCATGTTCTGCTGTCATCCCATCTCGAGTCATAATATAATTATACATTGATAATATGAAAAATGACATAAATCAAAAGCAATCTTACTATTGTTCAATAACGTATTAAATAAGACTGAACAAAACATGTATCGCATGCAAAAACTTAATTAATTAAATAATTAATTAAATCTATAAATCAATTAATTAAATATATAATAATAAATAATAAAAAATTTCAAGCAATATCCATAGTAACAAAAATATATTAATACGATGATAATATTAATAATATTCGTAATAATTATTAATCCAAAATGCTAAATAAAAATTTGCATGGCACATATGCAGAGGATATATGACTTTAACTCACAGTTCTGACGACCCTCTTACTCTACTCCAACATTTCTGGTAGAGCGGGCTAAATCGACGGGTTATCTATTCGCGGGATAATGCAATCAATAAAAATAAAATATTTAGTAAACAACCCTAGGCCTAGACTCCTAGAATTGGCTATCTGAGAATTTCGACTCGGAAATTCTACAGAAAACTTGGTAGAACTTTTCCTAAAATACGAACGTTAACCCTCATAAAGCGTTGCTAAGAAAACGTTTCTAATATTTTCTAATTATTTAACAGGAGTTGGGTCACCCATAACTGCATTATTTTTCTGACTAGGCAACACAATCTAGTTCAGAATATAATAATTAACAGTCCGATAATAAATATTATTTCACGATTCAACACGTAAGTAAGTTTCTTGAATTTTAATTTAAATTACTCATAGCCTCAATTTATAAAACCAAATAATAATTACCATTATAATAAATCCACATTATTTATATAATCAAGCAACTAATTAATTAATTATTTGTAATCAATAATTAATGTACCAAATATCTTCAAATAATTTTTAAATAATTTTTCAGGTCCAAGCAAATTATACTGAGCCGAAAACCTAAAATTCTGGGTATTCAAAAAACACCAGGGTCCAAAAGCCGGTACCGTCAACTGTATTAGAATTCAAATCCGGAAGCGCCTACGTGAAGCTTGAGATGTGTTGAAACCAAAAATACCAAAATCACTGCCTTGCCTTTCCCGAAAACTGCTAAATTGAGGCAAACATGGTGCTACTTCCGTGAGGCATCACTTCCAGCTTCCGGCGAGGAAAAATGGCGGGGAAAGTTGACATGGGGGTTTTTTACGGTGGGGAGTGAGATTCCGATGTCGGATTCACTCCGACAATTAAATTTCTATAACCAAGAGAGTTATACTCAACCAGGGCAATATCAAAAAAATATTCTTTTACTACTTGTGTTTGATTTATACCGGTGGACACGCGGTCTTGATGCAACCGATCAAGTGGCATGTTCTATTGTCGTCCCATCCCGAGTCATAATATAATTATACATTGATAATATAAAAATGATATAAATCGCAAGAAATCTTACTATTGTTCAATAACGTATTAAATAAGACTGAACAGAACATGTATAGCATGCAAAAACTTAATAAATTAAATAATTAATTAAATCCATAAATCAATTAATTAAATATATAATAATAAATAATAAAACTTTTCAAGCAATATCCATAATAACAAAAATATATCAATAGGATGATAATATTAATAATATTCGTAATAATTATTAATCGAAAATGCTACATAAAAATTTGCATGGCACATATGCAGATGATATATGACTTTAACTCACAGTTCTGACGACCCTCTTACTCTACTCCTACATTTCGGGTAGAGCGGGTTGAATCGACGGGTTATCTATTCGCGGGATAATGCAATCAATAAAAATAAAATATTTAGTAAACAACCATAGGCCTAGACTCCTAGAATTGACTATCTGAGAATTTCGACTCGAAAATTCTATAGAAAATTCGGCAAAACTTTCCCTAAAATACGAACGTTTACTTCCATAAAACGGGTCTAGAACTTGCTAAGAAACCACTTCTAATATTTTCTAATTATTTAACAGGAGTTGGGTCACCCATAATTGCAATATTTTTCCGACTACGCAACACAATCCAGTTCACAATATAATAATTAACAGTCCGATAATAAATATTATTTCACGATTCAAAGCGTAAGTAAGTTTCTCAAATTTTAATTTAAATTACTCACAGCCTCAATTTATAAAACCAAATAATAATTACCACTATAATAAATCCACATTATTTCTATAATCAAGCTACTAATTAATTAAATTAGATTAATTAATTATTTGTAATCAATAATTAATGTACCAAATATCTTCTAATAATTTTTAAATAATTTTTAGGTCCAAACAAATTATATTGAGTCGAAAATCTAAAATTTTGGGTATTCGAAAAATACCAGGGTCCGAAAGCGGGTACTGTCAATGGTATTAGAATTCAAATCCGAAAACGCCTACGTGAAGCTTGAGATGTGCTGAAACCAAAAATACCAAAATCACTACCTTGCCTTTGCTAAAAACTGCTAAATTGAGGCAAACATGGTGCTACTCCCGTGAGGCATCACTTCTAGCTTCCGGCGAGGAAAAATGGCAGGGAAAAGTTAACCTGGGGGTTTTTTACGGTGGGGAGTGAGATTCCAGTGTCGAATTCCCCCCCCCCCCCCCACTCTCATTTTATTCATTTTTCATATATATACACATTTACACGCTCAAAGCTATATTAAATAGTTTAACCTCGGTCCAATACTTAATAAAATCGCTAAGGGTTATAAAATAAACTAAAATAAAATTGACTTGCTTATATTACAAAACAATATTCAAATTCATGAAAATTCAATATACTATGGTATTAAATAATATTAACAAAATGATACTTATATGATTAGATAATTAAATGTTTAGTCAATAACTCAATTCACATCGAAATTTTAATTTACTAGAAATGAAATTAAAATTTGAAAATTCACTGATATTACACGATTTATATTATATTTATGTTGAATATGTCTGTTTGAATAAATTAATGAATATAACATTCATTAATGATGAATATTCATTAACAAACTAATGAATATTATGCCTATAAATTATCGATACTTATATCAATCACAAAATTATTTCAATATGCATTAGAAAAAATAATAATCTAACTTTTGTAAATAATCAACATCATTTTCATCTAAAATAAATATTTCATAGTGATTTGAGGAACATATATAAAGTTAAAACTACTGAATTAACAAGAATAAATTAATGAACACGCGGATCATAAATAATGAACAACCTTCACAAAATAATGAACATTTAATAGTTGATGTAATAAAAAATGAACATCTTTATAATAAACAATGAATATTGTGCCTATGAATGGTGAATATTGATGTCTATTATAAAAATGTAACATTTTTAGTTATGAAATTATTAATTACATATTGATGAAATTCTTAAATTATCAAATGTGAAAGTAATTAGTTTCATTCACTAATAATATAAATTTTTAAACATACCAAGATTTTCCAAAAATTATATTATGTTAATTTTAATAAATAATTTATATCATCATTTGTCGAAAGTATATCGATTTTAATTTTTTTTAGAGTTTGATTAATTGAAAAATAAAATAAAAGGTGTTAAGAATTATATTACTTTGTAAAATTTATTTACCTGTAATATAAAAATATATATTTATATTATTTTAAATTTTGAGATAATTTTTTTTGGTATATGTTATTACATTTTAACATATAAATTTTTTATTTTAACACGTTTATTTATTTTTAACTTATATAATTTAAATTTGTATAAAAAAGTTATAAAAGACATTAAAATATTTAATTTATTATTATTTATATAAATAATAATAAATAATATTAAATATGAAAAATATCATTTAATTTATCTATACAATCAATTTATTTATAATTTAAATAATTACGATAGTCCTACAACAAACAAACGAGTAAAAGACTAATCCATGAATATATATGTCTTTCTTTACAATGAAATATTATATACAAAAAGTTCATTAAATAACTACCTTTGTACTCTATTATTAATTTTTTATCCATCTATCTTATTATGAATGTTTCTCTTAATATAAAAAAGTAATCTTTCAAATAATTTTTTCTGCGATTTAAAAAACAATAAGAACAATTTAGTGCTAACAAGATTAATAAAAAAATTTCAGACAAAAAATCGGAAAACTAAAAAGAAGAAGAAAAGAAAAAGAAAAAGAAAAAGACAGAGAGGGAGGCGGACGTGCAACTGCAAAGTGCAAGCCATTTAGCTAAGAGATGTAAAGTATTTTTTTTTAATAAAAGCTCACACGTGCAAAAAGTCCTAGGAATACAATGCACGATGTGGCAGGGTGCAGGGCATAAATTGTCCCTCCTCACTCCTCCACACATAATCTTTCTGAGTTATCTTTGAAGTCTGTTATTGACAATTTTAATATTATTCAATAATATAATAACCAAAATACATTTTATACACCATGAGACTCTCTTTTAATTTTTTAATTCTTTCTCTTGCAATTAAGTCTCTAGCATTATAGGAGCGATTCTTACACCTTTATACGAGCAATAAATTTATTCTTTTTTTTTTCTTTAAACTTTAAGCTTTCTAATATGCTAGAAAATATTTTTAAAAATTGTGATGGTAAGTGAGTTTTATTTATCAGTTAGTTTCTAATATTTTATGAATGCATATATTATATTTTCTTTGATTTCTTTTTTGTAATAGTTGTAATGTGTGTGTTGGTATTTTTTTTTTCAATTTTATTAGAATTATGCTTAATTGATAACTTTCATGATTTGATTAAGTGCTCTATAGGTAAAAGTAGGAACAGAAGCATTTTTTTTTATTCTATTACATGTAAATTGTTTTTACTTATTTTTTATTATTTCAGTCTAGACATGAGATTAATTGCAAAGAGGTTATATATATAAGAAGGTAGACATATGATTTAGTAGATTATATTTTCTTATTACAAATTATGTTCAATTACACAGTCAATTTTTAATTAAAAACTCTCTAATTTTTTAGGTTCTTGGTTGTCTATTCTATAGTGTGTTATTTTTAAAATAAATATGATGGATAATCATAACTACATACATCAAATAGAATCTTAATTATTACATTCTCAACTAGCTTACATACAGTTTGCCATAGATAGAAATAATAAGGGACCTGCTTTATGCTTTAATAGAAATTCTAATATCCATAGCAAGGTTATGCGCACAAGTTCAATTTTCCTATTTTTTTTTAAATTGATACCATAATTTTTCATTTTCTAAATCTTAAATTTATCAATAAAATTTGAAACATTTGATTGAAAATTAAAGATGGAGATTACAAACATAATTATCTTTTTTGTCAAAAAAGGACCCATAATTATCTTTTAGTGTACTCTCTTTTTATATATCTTTTAAAATTCTAAATTCATGATTGATCATATTTTCTATCGTTAATTTATATATATATAAAAAAAATCTTTTTCAAAACAGTTTATTATACATTGATTATGTTGCCTTTTGTGATTAAAATAATTGACAGCTTTATAATGTTAGTCTCAATGACATGAAAAGTATCTCCAATTTTAGCTAGGATGTATTCACCTATATATCTTAACATAAAAAATGCTACGAAAAAAAATCATCTGGTTCCACATCGTTTTATTTATATTGATGATTAACTTATTGTAAAGTCATTAAAGATTGTCATAACATACCTTATTACTAAACAATCTTGGAGATTATTAATTGTGATATAAACAAGACTTTTGAAACTTAATTTTTGAGAACTTATAAAATTATTAAAGTAAATATTAGATTTTTCAGTGATAGAATGTGCAACCAGAAAATTAAGATAATAAACACTAAGCAGTTCAAATAAAAAATATCACTCAATAGAAGAAGATATCATTAGCAGAAATGAAAATATTCCTGCAATTTTAAACAGCTATATGCTTCATAAGATGCATTAAAACATGATAAAAATATATATACTTTTCTATTTATATTTTAGTTATATTTGACTGTCAAGTTTATTTTATAAGTAAATATTTACGATTAATTTATTAGAAGTATTGTCATAAGAGTATATATAGTGCAAATTTGTAAAGAAATAATATATGAGAATTAGATTAGAAATAGAATGATAATTTCAAAAAATACTAATGTTATAGTTTTTCTTTAAAATCTTTTAATTCTATAAAATAATAAGTATTATTTATTTTATTTTAAATATTGTCTAATTGAAAAGTTAGATAGTCCGCCTATAAGGGGGACACACATCTAGTTATTAAAATAAATTGACTATAATCAACTTGCTTTTTCTCTCTTCACAAATTCTTTTAATAATTTTGAAGTTATTTATTTAAATTATAATGAGCTTAAGAATTTATATGAAAAAGAAAACTACTAATTTTATGAATATTATAGAGGTGCATTAACTATCTAGAAAGATATATATCAATTAGTATTAAAAGTTTTATAATTTTACACTCAACCATCAAATTACTTTAATGAAAGCAATATTTTCAACTTGCTTATAGAATTTATTTACAAAAATTAGATTAAGTTTATAATTCTAATAAACAGATTAAAAATCTTATAATAATTCTTATGATGATAGGGTGAAGAAAATAATTTAAAGTAAATTAAAGTATAGATTGTCTATTGATAATTAAAGTTTTTAATAATTTAATTGTAATTTAATATATGAAAATGAAATTATCTTTTGTCTCATGCAAATCATGAATATTTTGCTCTTATTTAGAGTGAAATAATATTTTTATGTATGGTTTATATTAAGTCAAATAAAATATTTGTAGGGTAAAGTAATATTTTTATTATATTTTTATATTAAGTCAATTGAAATATTATAGATGTATGCTCTTTATGTTATTATTACTTTTAGTTAAATTACTTTATATGCAATTCTTTCCGTTTATGCTTGCTTACTTGATGTATTGATGTGTCTAAATTAGTATTCGCAAGTATACAAACTGAATGGTAGTTTGAGTAAACTCACCACGAGGTCGATCTCATAAGGAATTATGGAGCATATATTATAAAGACCAACTATCATACAAATTACTAAAAGTAAATATAAACACTCTAAGCCGATGTTTTGAGAATGATCTTAGTTTAATAAAAAAAATTAAATAACCAGAAAGTAAATATGCAACTAGAATTATTAATATGAACTATATGATAAAGTAGTATTTAGTCTAGCTTTTACTTAGTAATCCTCTTAATTCTCTTAAGCCCTAATTTAACAAATGAGATGGTGATGTGCCTTTTCATTAAGTCACTCAAGCTAATGATGCAACTTAGGTTTCTTATACCAACATAGATTAAAGTAAAGATGATGTCTCTAATACTTTTAACCTAAAGATTTTCATAACACATATTACTACTAAATTGATATGATGGTCAATCAATAATAATAGATGAAACTAATGAACATATGAAGGAAAATAAATCATTCATTAAACTTAAAATACATAAGGTTCATACATAAGTAAAAAGCTAAACTAAACACTTATGGGACTTAGCTTAACATACTTAATCCAATGATCATTGTAATTAAATAGAAAGACTTAAGATTCATAAAACAGAAAACTAGAACTCCCTCAAAGTTCAAAGGCTCTTCAAGGAATGAAGAAGATTGGTCCTCTTTCTCCACGTCTTCGAAAAGCTTCTCTGATTCTTCAAAGAATGATGCAACACAAGCTAGCAAGATGTCAAAGATGATGAACTCCAGAATTTTCTGCAGAGAATAATGGAACCCTTCTTCCAAGAGACCCAATAGCCAAAGAATACCCTATTCTAATTCACCTCTACTCCTTGTAGAGATTCTCTACTTTAGAGTTCTTTTCTCCACACACAACTCCTATAGTTTATCTCTTATTGTCCTAAACAAACTAAACAACTCAAAATGATAATTATCCACTAATTACATAATAATTACTTAAACTCCCCTTTTTGGGCCTTAACGAATTAAGCTAGGCCCAAACTATTAATAGCCCACGTGTCTGATTCTCGAGTCTTTAATAGCCACAGTCCAATTACGCCCATTAGTGCGTTTTTAGCTCAAATTCTCCTTTTTTGCATTATTTCCTAAATGTAAACAAGAAAAATTAAAGTGAGGTAAAACACATCTTTATACCATATTATATAT
The DNA here is from genome assembly GCF_019578655.1 of Ricinus communis. NCBI lineage: Eukaryota > Viridiplantae > Streptophyta > Magnoliopsida > Malpighiales > Euphorbiaceae > Ricinus > Ricinus communis. The sequence continues at coordinate 34,432,676 of NC_063257.1, read as the reverse complement.
AGAAACAAATCATTAAAGCTCTAAAATACCCTTAAATATCTATATACAATTTAGATCGATCAAATACCTCCACATTTGAACTTTTACTTGTCCTCAAGTAAACAGTAACTTAAGAATCAATCGTTGCAAAAATTCAATAAAGCAATTCATACTCAGCTCAAAAGTACTATTTAAAAGAATCTCACTAATACATAAATTATGCAAATCAAAGAAAACTTGAATCATAAGAATTTTTCTAAAAAGGTTGTAAACTCAATCATAGTTAGTCAAAAGATTCAAGTATTCATCATTTACACATGTTCACAACAAATAACTTAACTCATTATCAATGAATATAATTATAATGCATAACCCAAATTATGATAACCCTATTTAAGAAGGAAAACCTTAATGTTCAAATAGAGATCAATAGGCATTTATATTTTTCACTTGCTTTGCAAGCTCTTTTCTTGAATTTTCTTTTCTTTTCACCCCTTAGATTTACTTGATACTTGGGGTTTCTTTCTTTCTTGATATGTTATGCCTTTTTACGCAAATACAAACATAGGTAATGAATGCATCTGGTTACTCAAGAAAATAAAAATCAAGATGCTTTTCATACTCATAATTTCAATTGCCTTTTTACACAAAAATCAACATTGGTCATGAAGACCCCCGGTTACTCAGCAACTAAAACTAGCGAAGTAGAATTATTAACTTAGAGCTTTTAACTTACCTATATCATTTCCCACAAACGTAGGTAAACCATAATAATAACAAGGGAATAATAACTTAAATCATACACTTCTAATCATACCCATGCCAAATGTTGCCCAACTACTAATCATGTTCTTATGCAAACGATGAACACTTGATCATTTAAGTGTAATCAACTCATGAGTTTACACTCATATGTGCTTAAAAATTAATTCAAGAACTCAAAGATTTATCATAATAGAATTCTTTCATTGATTCTTTAGTGTAGAATAATAACAAAAAGCTGAGTATAGAATAGTTTTAAATTTTTTACAAAAATTAATAAAAAACTACTAAATACTTAGCATATATAACAGAATTACTCTAAATCTTCCCCCCACACTTATTTCAGACATTGCCCTCAATGTCTTAATAATAAAAAGAACACATAAAAGAGAAAAAGATAGAGTACTTCCTTTGGAAATTGGAGTGCCATTTAATCACCATTGGGCATAAGTAATCATCATTCCGTATAAACCTTAAACAAGCTTTAGAGAACCATCATTGATAAGAACTAATTAGCTTAAAATAAAATATCATAAATAAAACAGAATTTAAAAGTTATTATTACAAAATAAATGCATAACAAAAATCTTAAATAGCTATAAAGCATGGAAATCCTAAGATAGCTAAAAATATCAAAGCAAATGCCCTATAGTAACTAGATAGCTAAATCCTAAAACAAACCAAGAAAAAACTTAGTACAAAACTAGAATCAATGATGAGGCGGGGATGATGGTGGTGAAGGAGCATCAAAGTCGACGGATTCGAAGTAGCAATCGAGTTTGTATGCTTGTCGACATTGACTCTTCTCCACATTAGCTAATCGAGAATCAAAGGCATCGAGTCGTTGGTTAAGGTTGGTGTTCATCGCTTAGAGTTGAGTTAAAACTTGGTGCCAACCTTGATTACCCTATTCTTGCCCTCTACTTTCTTCCCTATCCGATTCTTCCTCCATATCATGTCTTGGTGGCTCATCTCTAGCCACACTACTACTACCTCCAATTAATCCATGCTTAAAAGTAAGAGGACCACTGATGCAGTTCAGTTGGCAGCATTGGCATTCCTGAACAAATTTGATAAATTACGGTAGTGGCAATTTCATAATTTTGAGCAACTTTTTGAAGTCGGATTCGAGCGGAAACGGGCCTCTAGTTCAAACTCACCGCCTTTAGCTGTGACATCTATTGCTTTTCGGACAAATTCTTTCATTTTGGGCCTTAAATCTTATTTTTTTTGTATTTTTAGGCTTTTTGACTTATTTTTGGTATTTTAGGGTTTTTCCTCTAAAGACTATTTATTGTTCTTTTTGAGCATTGTGAAGGCTGGTTGTTTTTACCTTGAGTTCAATAAATTCGTATTTTCTTCCAATTTTCTAGCATTATTGAATCAACAGAATGTTGAGGATTGCACTTCCGGTATTCTTGTGAATCAACTGACTTGTAATTATTTGTATAAGCTTCCGCTACATCAGGTGGTATCAGAGCATCGATCCTGAGATCATGCCGCCTAGAAGGAATCAGTGTGTGCAGGAGGTATATGAGAGAGACATGGAGCAGAGGATCCAAGAGATGATTGACGAACGAATGGATCGGGTGGTGGAACAGTTGACAAATAGACTAACCATGATTTTTAGTAACCAGAATAGAGCCCAGGAAAATAATCGTCTTGAGCAGCTCGTTGAAGACGAAGATTTAGGAGATGAGTATGACGACGAGGTTCCCCGCCAACGTCAGTGACCAAACGCACTTGACAATAATAGGCGCTGGGAGAGTGGTATGCGGACTGAGATTTTTGAATTTCATGGCAGTCTTCAAGCCGAGGAATTTCTGGATTGGTTGGCGATGGTTGAGGAGATTCTGGATTTTAAAGGGGTGTTGGAAGACAAGCGTGTCCCTTTAGTTGCCACCAGGTTAAGGGGTAGGGCCACCGCGTGGTGGCAGCAGTCAAAACTGACTCGCGCCAGGTTGGAAAAATATAAAATCGCTACTTTGGAGAAAATGAAGAAGCATATGCGATCTGCCTTTCTACCATATAACTTTCAGCGGTTGATGTACCAACGTCTGCAAAATCTGAGACAAGGTATGAGATTGATGGATGACTACACTACGGAATTCTATCAATTGATTGCGAGGAATGAGATCTAGGAGATGGAGGATCAACTGGTAGTGAGGTACATTAGGGGGTTGAGGCCACAATTACAGGACACGGTGAATTTATTTGATCCTGTTTCAGTGTCTACAGCTCACTAGAGGGCTTTAGTGGTTGAAAGACAATCACACAGAGTTGCCAGTTCGAGTAGTTGGGGCGGTGGTAATAGTGCTGCTGTTAATAATAGCAGTGTTAATAAGACAGCAAGTAGTAATAGTGGCAGTGGTGTTTCCAGCAACAGCAAAGGCCTAGGGCAATTTACTAGATCAATAGGGGGCATAAAGTGTTTTGGCTGTGGAGAGGTTGGCCATAGGCTTTCTGAATGTAAGAAGACAACAGGTAAGAAGGCCCTTTTCCTTGAAGCAGACGACTATGTTATGGAGGATCGAGATATTAAGGGTGAACCTGTGTATGATGAGGATAAAACAATCGACGAATTATTGTTGGAAGGAGATGTAGGGTCTGCTCTTATTGTTAGGCATTCTTGCTTAACTCCCAAAGCGAGTTCTGAAGATGAGGATTGGCTCAGAACTAATATCTTTCAGTCTACTTGCACCATTAAAGACAAGGTATGCCGTTTTGCCATTGATGGGGAAGTTGTGAGAATATAGTGTCAGTTGAGGCTGTAAATAAATTAGCTATACAGACTGAAAATCATCCTAAGCCCTATAAACTGGCTTGGTTAAAGAAAGGTGGGGAGGTTGCAGTGTCCAAGAGAGCTCTGGTATCGTTCTCTATTGGCAAGGTGTATAAGGATGTTATATGGTGTGATGTGGTGACGATGGATGCCTTCCATTTGCTGTTGGGGAGGCCATGGCAGTATGATAGAGACATGATGCATAATGGCCGAACTAATACTTACAGTTTCACCTTTGATGGAGTTAGGATTGTGTTGCTGCCAATGCAATTGGGGAACGTGCATAAACCAGCCAGTGGGACAGGGACAAGCACTCTATTGTCCTCGGCTCAATTCGATGAGGAGCTACAAGAGTCGGATCAAGGGTATATGCTGTAGGGAAGGAGGTAACAGAGCCCACTACCATTCCAGACACTATAATTCCCCTGGTTACAGAATTTAGTGACTTGTTTTCTGATGAGTTACCTGACGGTTTGCCTCCACTTCGTGATATTCAACACCATATTGACTTGGTGCCTGGTGCAGCATTACCAAACAGACCACATTATAGGATGAGCCCCAGTAAGCATGAATTACGTCGACAAGTAGAAGAGCTGCTGGTTAAAGGCCACGTGAGGGAGAGTATGACTCCTTGTGCTATTCCTGCTCTTTTGACACCTAAGAAGGACGAGTCTTGGCGCATGTGTATGGATAACCGAGCCATCAATAAGATCAACGTCAGGTACAGATTTCCTATACCCCGTTTGGATGATTTGCTTGATCAGATTAGTGGTGCAACTGTTTTCACTAAACTTGATTTAAAGAATGGGTATTATCAAATACGTGTTCGGCCTGGGGATGAGTGGAAAACAACATTTAAAACTAGAGAAGGGCTGTATGAGTGGCTTATGATGCCCTTTGGGTTGTCAAATGCCCTAGTACTTTTATGCGTATTATGAATCAATTATTGAGGCCTTTCATTAGCAGATTTGTTGTGGTCTACTTTGATGATATCCTGATTTATAGTGCTAACCATGATGAGCATGTACAGCACGTCCAGGAAGTATTTAGTATGTTGCGCAAAGAGCAGTTTTATGCAGCCTTGAAAAAGTGTGTTTTTATGTTTCCCAGAGTACTGTTTTTGGGGTATGTAGTTCTGCAGCAGGTTGGAAGGTGGATGAAACAAAGGTGACAGCAGTCAGAGCATGGCCTAAACCAACTACCTTGACAGAAGTGCAGAGTTTTCATGGACTGGCTTCTTTCTATAGGCGTTTCATTGTGAATTTCAGCACCATTATGGCCGCCATTACAAATTGCATGAAAGGTAATCGGTTTGAATGGACAGATGCAGCAGAATCCGCTTTTAATGATATTAAAGACTGCCTTACCACAGCACCAATCTTGGTATTGCCAGATTTTTCCCAGGTTTTTGAGCTTCATACAGATGCCTCCAAGGTTGGGATTCGTGCCGTTCTGAGTCAAAATAGTCAGCCTGTAGCATTTTATAGTGAGAAGCTAACGGGTTCTCAACTAAATTACAGCACGTATGACATTGAGTTTTATGCAGTAGTGCAAGCGGTTCGGCATTAGCGACATTACTTGTTCCATCGGGAATTTATCCTGTATACTAACCATGATTCGCTGAGGCATATGCATCAATAGGATAAAGTATCACCCCGTCATGCTCGTTGGATAGCTTACCTTGAACATTTCACCTTTGTTGTGAAGCATAAAGCTAGCATTACCAACAGGGCAGCGGATGCCTTGAGTTGTCGGAATAGCTTGTTGGTGACTATGCGAGTGGAGGTTCCAGGTTTTAACTCTTTTCAAGAATTATTTGCTACTGACCCTTATTTTTCTGTGGTGTTACAAGATGTCCAGGCTAGTAAGAGGACAGAATTCACGCTGCAGGAGGGATTTTTATTTCGTGGTAATCAATTGTGTATTCCAGATTGCAGTCTCCGCCTGCAAATCATTAAAGAGTTACATGGCGAGGGTCATGTGGGGAGAGACAGGACCTTGCAACTGATTCAGGCTTCTTATTTCTAGCCTTCAGTTCGCAAAGAGGTGGACAAATACGTCCAGAGATACCGGGTCTGCCAGGTTTCTAAGGGAGCTAGCACAAACGCAGGGTTGTACATGCCATTGCCAGTTCCTTCTCAACCTTAGGCTGGCATTAGTATGGACTTTGTGTTGGGATTGCCGCGTACCCAACGAGGTAATGACTCCATCTTTGTGGTAGTTGACAGATTCTCTAAGATGGTTCATTTTATTCCCTGTAAGAAGACCACAGATGCTGTTAATGTCGCTCAACTTTTCTTTTGGGATATGTATTGTCTTCATGGTTTGCCAATGTCCATTGTCTCTGATCGAGATACCAGGTTACTGAGTCACTTTTGGCGCAACCTTTGGAAGATGGTCAACACACAATTGAAATTTAGCAGTGCTTACCACCCTCAAACAGACGGACAAACTGAGGTGGTCAATCGGTTTCTGGGCAATTTGTTGCGTTGCTTGGTGGGTGACCATATTAAGAGCTGGGATTAAAAGCTTTGTCAGGCGGAATTTGCTCACAATCACGCTATGAATAGGAGCACAGGATTCAGTCCTTTTCAAGTGGTTTATTCAGCGCAACCCTGAGGTCCACTTGATTTATTAACGCTGCCTAGTAAGACTAGGATTCATGGAAAGGCAGCAGATTTTGTTGCTGGCTTGCAGGATGTTCACAAGACAGTGTTCGATAATCTGTCCGCTGCCAATTCCAGGTACAAGCAGGATGCAGACCAGAAACGCAGACATGTGGAGTTCGAAGTGGGTGATTTTATTTGGGTAGTGCTGACTAAGGATCGCTTCTCTGTGGGTGATTATAATAAGCTATCTGCTAAAAAGGTTGGACCTGTTGAGATTGTTGCAAAAATTCTGTTGAGATTGTTGCAAAAATTAATCCTAATGCCTACAGGTTGAAGCTGCCAAGTCACCTTCGTACTTCTGATGTGTTTAATGTCAAACACTTAATTCCTTATGCTGGTGATTCTTCTAATGATGAGAATTCGAGGGCGAATTCTATCCAGCCAGGGGAGAATGATGCGGTTCAGTTGGCAGTATTGGTATTCTTGAACAAATTTGATAAATTACAGTAGTGGCATTTTTATAATTTTGAGCAACTTTTCGAAGTCGGATTCGAGCATTTTCAAAGGCTATTTTGGGTGGAAACGGGCCTCCGGTTCAAACTCATAGCCTTTGGCTTTGACATCCGTTGCTTTTCGGACAAATTTTTTCATTTTGGGCCTTAAATCTTATTTTTTTGTATTTTTGGGCTTTTTGAATTATTTTTGGTATTTTAGGGTTTTTCCCCTAAAGACTATTTATTGTTCTTTTTTATCATTGTGAAGGCTGGTTGTTTTTACCTTGAGTTCAATAAATTCATATTTTCTTCCAATTTTCTGGCATTATTGAATCAATAGAATTTTGAGGATCGCACTTCCGGTATTCTTGTGAATCAACGAATTTGTAACTATTTGTATAAGCTTCTGCTACATCAACCACCACGACAATTTACCAAATTAGCTCTAATCAATGTATTAGTATCTAAATTGCCCATGGAGGATAATGCCTCATATGGAGAAGACTCCGGATCAAAACTACAAAGATACATAGCCAACCTTGTAACAATATGTCCTAACCCGATATAATTCTTAGGTCTAGTCGGTGTCCTTAGTAAACTTTGCATAATAAAGTATGCCGAAAAAATAGATTTATGGGTATCCAAACACCATAGAATATTTAGTTCTTGCTTCGTCACCTTATTTGTCTCTTTCTTACCAAAGATGCCTCCACACATGAATTTTGAAATAAGCAAATAACAATGATCATTGAAGACATTATTTGGCATGTTATTAATATCATATTTGTCTTGACCCGTTAGTTTTTTTCCAAAACTTACCCAAATCAAACTTATGCTATTGCTCATAAATACTTCCTTTCTTTAAACCGAAAGCTTGGACAATTGCATCAATAGTAACAGTATAATTATGCCCAAACAATCTTACCTTAAACTCCTTGTCATTGGAAGGATCACAATATAGAGTTGTGAAAAACTCTAAAGTTAATTCATTATATGATAGCAATGAGTTAAAGGCAAAATCCTTCCATCCTAATCTATCTAAGATTATCATCATTATTTCAAAAATATTTAACTTAACTAGAGAGGGAGCATCCAAGAACTTACATGAAACTTGCTCTCTTGAAGCAAGGCTAAGGAATTGATTGCCCTCTTCATGAGAATAAAGATCAAAAGGATCTCCATAAGTTGCCTTTAAGCTTTGTTCTTCTTCATGAGAGCTTGAGACTATCTCTTTCCCCTTTTCCTTTCTTGTTCTCTTCTTTGGGGCCATTTTTTACCTAAGGATTGGTGGGTAAAGATTTTGAAGTTTTGGAAGAAAAATTGAGGTTTTTTGTAGAGAGAGAAAGAAAAACAAGGAGAGAGAAAATAGGAGGTGGTGTTAATGGAGGAAAAGAGAGAAAAGAATAGAATTCTATGTGAGAGTTAGGGTTTTGGGGAGGTGTGTTTTTGAATTCAAATAAAATTCTTTTTTGTGTTTTGGTGGGAGATGAACAACTTTGGAGTCCTAATGTATTTCAAATTAAAGTTGCTAAACTCTTTCTTTTATTTTGGGTTCTGCAACCCCCCAGCCCTCCCCGCTTGGTGGATGCTACCGCGAGGTCATGGCGTCGCCGAGCGCTGCTATGGACCTCGCGGGAGCATTCGTAGCTCGTTGGTGCCTGCCCGTGAGGTGCCGCTGCTGCGCACCTCGCGAGGGCATCCGCGGCTTATGCAATTTTTTTTTTTAAAAAAAGTTTTAAAAAACAAAAAACAGAATTGTATTTAATAATAATAGGAAAAAAAAACTAAGCTATCAAGGATGACTTTACTAGAATTAAGACTAAATTCCTAACTAAAGACAAGCATTACAAGGGATACTCAAATCCTAACTAAATGACCCTTATATAATACACATAATCTTATAAATACTTGAAGCACAATATCGACTAGTAAATTAAGTGTTACCACATAAAGCTCCTTTGTTGTACTTGATGATCGTGCATGTGCTCGGATGGTTGAATCTCTTGCAGGTTCCTAAAAACAAAGCGAGAAAATACTTTAAATTGAAAACTAAAATAGTAAAAATAGAAAATATATAATATACAAGTTCTAAATTTATTGTCTATAGCTAGACATTGACAAAAGTTATTTCAAATTGGAGGTGCTTCCATGCACTCCACTTCATGTCCATAGGTCATCCCTTCACAGTATGGCTTTAAGCGATGGCGCCATTAACTTTGAATTGGTCTTGGGTCTTAATGTTACGTAATTCCACCACACCATGATTGAAAACTGTTATTACTTCGAAGGGTCCGTTCCATGTGGATCTAAGCTTTCCTGGAAAAAGTTTAAAGCGTGAGTTAAATAATAATACTTTCATTCCAGGAATAAAAGATTTATGAAGTAAACTCTTATCATGTTGCTTCTTGGTCCTTTCTTTATATAGCTTGGCATTCTCATATACCTCAACGCATTTCTTCTAGCTCATTTAGATATAACAAACATTCTTCACCTGCTTTAGTTAAGTCCATGTTAAGCTCCTTAATATTATGCTTTATGTTCTAATTCGACCGGTAAATGGCAAGCCTTGCCGTATACTATTCTATAAGGACTCATTCAAATCGGTGTTTTATAAGCCATTCGATATGCCCACAAAGCATTATTCACGTGCATAGCCCAATCTTTTCTAGATGTGCGCACTGATTTCTCAAGTATTGACTTAATTTGTCTATTGCTAACTTCCACCTGTCCTGATGTTTGTGGGTAATAAGGTGTTGCAACTCTATGAGTTACTCCATATTTCTTTAATAAGGTGTTAAATGCCTTGTTGCAAAAATGCGTTCCCCCGTCGCTAATGATTGCTCTAGGTGTTCCAAACCTGTTAAAAATATTATCTTTTACGAATTTGCATACTATCTTAGCGTCATTAGTTCGTGTAGCTATTGCTTCTACCCATTTAGACACATAATCAACAGCAATAAGTATATATTCATAACCATGAGAAGGTGGAAATGGTCTCATAAAATCGATACCCCACACATCAAATAGTTCAACCATAAGATTAAAAGTCTGAGGCATTTTAGTTCATTTGCTAATACTTCCACTTCTTTGGCACCTATCACATTTAGCACAAAAAATATGAGCATCTTTAAATAACGAAGGCCAGAAGAAACCTGATTGCAGAACCTTGTAGGTTGTTTTCTTACCACCAAAGTGACCCCACAATGCATTTCATGGCAAAAGGCCAAAACGCTTTGTTGCTCATCTTCAAGAACACATCTTCTAATCATTTGATAAGAATAATGTTTAAACAAATATGGGTCATCCCAATAATAATGCCTACACCCTAATAGAAATTGTTTCTTCTCCTGCCAAGTTAAATCAGTTCTCATAATACCACATGCCAAATAGTTCACAATGTCAGCATACTATGGCTCATGACTTACTATAAATAATTGTTCATCAGGGAAAGTGTCATTAATTACTTTTTTAGAACCAAGGTTATCAAAATCAGAAATCAACCTTGAAAGGTGATCTGCTACTACATTTTCACTCCCTTTTTATCTTTTATCTCTATATCAAACTGTTGCAATAAGAGCACCCACCTAATAAGCCGTGGTTTAACATTAGGCTTAGTTAAAAGATATCTCAAAGCTGTATGATCTGAATGAACAATGACTTTAGATCCTACCAAGTAAGATCTAAATTTGTCTAGTGAATATACAACAGCTAGAAATTTTTTTTCAGTTGTCAAATAGTTTACTTGAGCATCATCAAGAGTTTTGCTAGCATAATATATTACATGCAATGGTTTATTAACTCTTTGGCCCAAGACCACTCCTATAGCATAATCAGATGCATCACACATGATTTCAAAGGAAAGAGACCAATCAGGTGCCACAATAACCAGTGCACTATTCAATCTTTCTTTCAAGATGTTAAAAGCAAATAGGCATGCATCATTAAAAATAAAGTTAACATCTTTAGCCAGCAATTCAGTTAAAGGACAAGCGATTTTAGAAAAGTCTTTAATAAAATGCCTATAAAATCCTGCATGGCCAAGAAAACTTCTAATGCCCTTTACTGAAGTAGGAGGAGGCAATTTGGCAATTAAATCGATTTTTGCTTGGTCTACTTCAATACCTTTACTAGAAATAACATGTCCTAACACAATACCTTGTTTAACCATGAAATGACTCTTTTCCCAACTCAATGTTAAGTTACATTCAATGCATCTCTCAAGTACACGAGTCAGATTACTTAGACATGCATCAAATGAGGAACCAAAAACTGAAAAATCATCCATAAATACCTCGATGTAGTCTTCTAACATGTCAGAGAAAATAGAAAGCATACATCTTTAGAATGTTGCTGGAGCGTCGCACAGCCCAAAAGGCATCCTTCTAAACGCAAAAGTTCCAAAGGGACATGTAAAAGTTGTCCTTTCTTCATCTCCAGGTGCAATGGGTACCTGGTAATATCCTGAAAGTCCATCAAGAAAACAATAAAATTCATGTCCTGCTAAACGCTCTAATATTTGATCAATAAAAGGAAGAGGAAAATGATCCTTCTTTATTACTGCGTTTAAATTTCTATAATCAATACACATTCTCCATCCTGTTGTCATTCTTGTGGGGACTAACTCCCCTTTTTCATTTTTAACAACTGTTGTGCCTAACTTTTTAGGCACTATATAAACAGGGCATACCCAATTACTATCAGTTATAGGGTATATAATACCCTCATCTAATAACTTCTGAACTTCATTTTTTACTACTTCTTTTATATTAGGATTAAGTCATCGTTGTGTATCTCTAACCGCTTTAGAATTGTCTTCTAAAATAATTTTATGCATATACATTGTTGGACTAATCCCTTTAATATTAGAAATTCCCCACCCAATAGCTTTTTTAAGTCTTCTTAATTCTCTAATAGTTGCCTCTTCCTCTAAAGGAGAAAGATCAGAGGCTATGATCACTGGATATGTATTCTTTTCTCCTAAGAAGACATATTTAAGTGTGTTAGGAAACTCCTTAAACTCAACCTTAGGTGGTTCATTAATAATTTCTGATTTGCGTTCAATAGGTAAATCTAAAGATTTAATAGTGCTTTCATTAGATAACACTGGAATAGCTTCATCTAACTTATCATGTAGGTCTAAGACTTCTTCATCTAAACATTCTTCATGCTTTTCTAATGTTAATGCAACTTCTAACTTATTATCCTTATCCTGTAAATATGTTTCATAAATAAAATAATCCATGCATTCAACATATGAACATTCATCAATTGAAGTGCTAGGAGATATGGTTAGAGAATCAAACACTTTAAATTCTACAGTCTCTCCTAAGACTGTCATAGTCAGCTTCCCATTGTGCACGTCAATAACTATCTTGGTAGTTACCATGAAAGGTCTACCAAGGAGTATTGTTTGCTCCTTATCCCTTGCTGATGTTCCTTCCATGTCTAGAACCACAAAGTCAACAAGGATTATCAGTTTTCCTACCTGAATCAGCAAGTCTTCCACTATGCCTCTTGGATATTTAATTGACCTATCAGCTAGTTGCAGAGACATGGTGGTTGGCTTCAATTCTCCTAAGCCAAGTTGTGCATATGTTGAATATGCCATTAAATTGATGCTTGCTCCCAAATCCAATATGGCTTTAGTAACCTTTTTGTCTCCCATTGTAATATCAACGGTAAAGCTCCTAGGGTCTTTCATCTTAGGAGGTAATTGTTGTTGGAGAACTGCACTTATTGTTTCAGACACCATAACTTTTTCATTGTTCCCATATCTCCTTTTGTTGGAATTGAGTTCCTTAAAGAACTTAGCATAAGCTGGCATATTCCTGATCACATCCAACAAGGGCAAATTAATGTTAACTTTAGAAAGCATATCAAAAATTTCAGAAAATTGCTTATCCTATTTGCTTTCTTTCAATCTGTTCGAGAACGGAATAGGAGGCTTATAAGGCTCAGCTGCCTTATGAAACTCAAGTCCTAAAAATGCCTCATTGTCTTTCTCTTTCTGTCCAAGATTGGGCTCTATTCTTCCTTCTTTTTGTAAACCTCCTTCAGTTATCTTTACATCAACTAGTCCACCTTTTGATGTACCTGCGTAAGAAGAATCTTTTTCAATTAGATTTTTAACATTATTGTGAACAGTGATTGCTTTAGCTTGCTCAGGTTGACTTGGCAATTTTCCTTTCTTATTTTCTTGTACCGCTTCAGCAATTTGCCCAATTTGAATTTTCAATCGCTTTACTGAAGCTTCTATGGAATCAGTTTTCTTCTTATTCCTCTTCATTCTGTCATGGGTAGCTGTCATAAAAGATTAGAGTGTTTCCTCCAAACTTGGTTTGCTTTGAGGGGCTTGTCCTAGATTTGAGAATGGAGGGTTTTGATTCCTTGGGTATTGAGGCTCTTGATTCTGATACTGGGGCTGGTTTTGGTTCCTCAGTATTTGTGGTGGGTTATGATCGTTATTTCTCCAAGAGAAATTTGAATGATTCCTCTATCCTGGATTATAAGTGTTGGAGTATAGATTATTCCTAGGTTGCCTAGGTTGATAAGATTCCATCAAGTTAACCTGTTCATAATCATCTCTTGCATAAGTCTCATAAGACGAACAAACGTTAGCACTATGACCATAAACACCACATATAACACATATCTCATTGCTTTGTACATTCTTAGTTGAAGCAAGAATCTTAACTTGTTTAGTTAATTCGGCTATTTGCATAGCTATCTCATTATTAGACACGACTTCATTCACTCCTACTCTTTTTGTTCTCATACTCTTTTGTTGTGAATTGGCTCCTAACATCTCAAAGATATCATAAACCTCATTAGCAGTTCTTTCTAGCATAGCACCCCCAACTATTTTAAACCATCATAAAATGATTGGTTAGTAACAGGAAGTGGATAACCATGGTGTGGGCATTGTAGTAAAAGTGATTTGAAGTGGTCCTATGCTTCGTGAAAGGATTCAGTATCCTTTTAATAAAAATTGAAAATCTCAATCCTTAATTCTTTGGTCTTTTGATGTGAGTAAAATTTACTCATAAATTTTTGATACAATTCATCCCAAGTTCTCAAGGAATTAGGAGGCAAGGTTATTAACCAAGCCTTTGCTTTATCTTTTAATGAGTAAGGGAAACATCTCATCTTTAATTGATTTTCATTGAGTCCAGATAATGGGAATGTGTAAACTATAGCATAGAACTCTCTAATGAATGTCAATGCATCCTCACTGGGCATACCATAAAATGACGGAAGCATATTAAAATGGATGTTCTTAAGCTCATAATTCCTAGATGCATCGCCTAAGACTATGCATGAAGTAGTGTTACCAATTATCGGACTAGCATAGTCCTTCATGGCTATTTGCCTTTGCGCTGCAACTTCCCTTTGATCATTAGCCATTATCTCAACTTCTTCTTCCAACTCTTGTTCCAGCTTTTCTTCAAATTCAATTCCTCTTGGAGGTACAAACTCACTCTCTACCTCTTGGTCTCCTTCTGCTTTTTTAACAGTTGATCTTAAGTTGTAAGGATTTTGAGTTGATGAATCACTTGATCTCGTTTTCCTGCTAGGCATACAAAATCAAAGGAAAAATTTCAGAAAAATTTAAAAACAGAATTTAAAAAATAAAACAAAAATAAATAACATGCAACACACAAAAAATACAAAAACGATATTTGACAATTAATTAATATAATATTGACATAATTCCCCGGCAACGGCGCCAAAAACTTGATGTGTCTAAATTAGTACTCGTAAGTGTACGAACCGAATGGTAGTTCGGGTAAGCTCACCACGAGGTCGATCTCACAAGGAATTGTAGAGCATATATTATAAAGACCAACTATCACACAAATTACTAAAAGTAAATATAAACACTCTAAGCCGATGTTTTGAGAATAATCTTAGTTTAATAAAAGAAATTAAATAATCAAAAAGTAAATATGCAACTAGAATGATTAATATGAACTATATGATAAAATAGCATTTAGCCTAGCTTTTACTTAGTGATCCCCTTAATTCCCTTAAGCCCTAATTTAACAAACAGATGGTGATGTGCCTTTTCCCTAAGTCACTCAAGCTAATGATGCAACTTAGGTTTCTTATACCAACATAGATTAAAGTAAAGATGATGTCTCTAATACTTTTAACTTAAAGTTTTTCATAACACATATTACTACTAAATTGATATGATGGTCAATCAATAATAATAGATGAAACTAATGAACATATGAAGAAAAATAAATCATTCATTAAACTCAAAATATATAAGGTTCATACATAAGTAAAAAGCTAAACTAAACACTTATGGGACTTAGCCTAACATACTTAATCCAATGATCATTGTAATTAAATAGAAAGACTTAATATTCATAAAACAGAAAACTAGAACTCCTTCAAAGTTCAAAGGCTCTTTAAGGAATGAAGAAGATTGGCCCTCTTTCTCCACGTCTTCGAAAAGCTTCTCTGATTCTTCAAAGAATGATGCAACACAAGCTAGCAAGATGTCAAAGATGATGAACTCCAGAATTTTCTACAGATAATAATGGAACCCTTCTTCCGAGAGACCTAGTAGCCAAAGAACTCCCTATTTTAATTCACCTCTACTCTTTGTAGAGACTCCCTTCTTTAGAGTTCTTTTCTCCACACGCAACTCCTATAGTTTATCCCTTATTGTCCTAAACAAACTAAACAACTCAAAATGATAATTATCCACTAATTACATAATAATTAATTAAACCCCCCTTTTTGGGCCTTAACGAATTAAGCTAGGCCCAAACTATTAATAGCCCACGTGTCTGATTCTCGAGCTTTAATAGCCGCAGTCCAATTATGCCCATTAGTGTGTTTTTAGCTCAAATTCTCCTTTTTTGCATTATTTTCTGAATTTAGATAATAAAAACTAAAGTGAGGTAAAACACATCTTTATACCATATTATATATAGAAACAAATCATTAAAGCTCTAAAATACCCTTAAATATCTATATACAATTTAGATCGATCATGTATTTATGAGTTTTAAGTTTCAATTGTTTATTGATCATTGTAATCATTTTAAAAGAATTATAAATTTTTAGTTGAATAGATTAATTGAAAGTTTAATAACTCTTCTTAGAGATTATGAAATCGTTATCTAAGATGATATAGTTTCAAACACTATTTGCATCAATTAATTTCACTCGAATTTTCAAAAAAATAAATACATAAATTAATTCCTCATATTAAGTCAATTGCTTGGATATCTTATATTTTGAAGACTTGGTTATCATAAAATAAAAATATGCATTTGATAATTCTATTTTAACTTTTAACTTTATATTAGATTATTTGTTATGATCTAAACATAAAAATTATTCAATCAAGAATTAAAGTGTTTAGATTATGTTAAATATTGGTTCATCTAATTCTTTAATTTTGTATTCTTTCTTTTATCATTTACTCTACATAAATTAGTAGAATAATAAAGTTATTAATATGATTCTTAACCAATTAGGTGTTGTGTAACTCAAAATTTCAACTAATATAATTATTATTAACTAATTAAATTTACTTTAATTAATATAATATTCATTAAATGATTATAATAATAATTAATAAAAGACATTTAGATCTGTATATGTGTGGCAACATTATTTTTATCTTTTATTATCTTAAAAGTAAATGTTATTTCCACATTATAAATTGTTAGGATTACAATTTTATAAATAATTTCTTATCTAAAGAAAAGATTATGGACCTAGCATTTTAAATTATAGGAACAGATTCACTATTTTTAATTTAGTATGAGAACAAACTAATTAATCAAGTGTTTTAACTAATTAAGTATAATTTAATATTTCAATATTCATTAATTTTTATAGTATAATACATTATTTTGATTAATAATCACTAAGTAATTAATTGAATTAATAAACTAATAGTAGTTAATAAAAGAGAGATCAAATTTTTTTTACTTACTTTTTTTTCTTTCTTATTTGTATACAAGTGTTAGTTTCATATTTAGGTAATTATTGTTTCTTATTTATAAGATGATTCATTTCTTATTTACATTTTTGAATGACTGTAATTGATAATTTTATAATTAATTGAATTCTTTATCAAATCATACATAACTAATAAGTTAATTATTATTTATTTTTTAAAATGAATAAAATTACTAATGGATTACCTTTAAATATAATTTTATTTTTGATTAAAACAATTATTAACCGATAAAAGTGTTTGCACTGAAATTTGACTTTTTTTTTTAATTTTCAAATTATAAATAAATCCTTAAGTTATTCTATTTTATTTAAATTTTCAGTTTTTTGACAAAACAAACAAATTTATAAACATACTAAATATTTTTTTAAGTTAATATTTTGGAAATAAGCGTGTTAATAAATATATATCGATTTTCATTTAATAACTTGAAATTGTGGTATTAATATATATATGTATCGAGTTTAATTTTCTGCTTTCAAATTATGCTATAATAATAATTATAATTATAATTTGAATTTGATTATATAATATACTATCAAGTCACTTATAATATGCACAAATTAATTTTTATAAATATTTTAAAAATATATCATATGTGATATTAGCTTAATGAATATGTATTTTGCTCAATAAAAATATCATAAAGACTTATTATAAAATATTTATTTAAAATTTAATTATATAATCATCTAATATGTTAATATTTTTGCTATATCTTTTAATGTAAAATTACTTATTATTAATTTTTAATTTAATGAGATCATTATTAAGCGGGCATTTATCTAGTTTGTATGTTAAATCAACAATCAATAATTTTTAATTTTTTGTTTTCTAAAACTCATATAAAAAAAAATACTCATATCAATACATAGTAATATAACAAATAATATACTAAATATTGTTATGTTACTTAGAATATTACCATTAAGCAGTAATATATGCATGTAGAATAGTAAAATCATGAAAGTACTAATGAAAGATTATATCTTAAGAAATGATTACTCATAGTCCGTATAGTATATATATATATATATATATATATATATATATATATATATTTAATTAGTTTTTCATGCAGAATAACATGTATATTATAAGATGATGCAATATAAAATCATTCAAGATTACTTGACATCAGTAAATAAAATTAGTATAAGTATCAATGTTAGGAAAAAATCAGGGTAATGCATAACTAAATATATGTATATTTTTTATTATAGGTCAATTGAAATTAACTCTATATAAACAGTCAACCCTCAGTAACAATCTTAGTAATAAGTTCAAGAGATGTTTAAATATTATATTCATTATTATATTAATATAGCATCAACAAAATTATAAGCAAGCGAAATATATTTTTATTATTGTTATTATATCAAGAAGTATTAAATATAAGATATCACATGCTCAATGCCATTTAAATGGAAAAGCCAAAGTCACAAATGTTAAGTAGATGTCGTGATACTTATGTAAATTGGAAGACAACAAAGTATATATTAAAGCTTGAAAGTCAACTTATATCAAACAAATACTACAAATAAACTAAAGCTTAAGTTGCCCAATACGTCCTTACAAACATATTACATAAACCAAATTCATTGAAGATATTAAATATTGATTTGTTGGTATCACTGAGGCTGATACATTAGTCGCTTGTTCACAATAAAACTGGCAAACAAAATAATGATCACACCGCGAAGAACAACATAATAAAAATAAATATTCAGGATATTAAAAAAATTGCAAAACACCAGATATAATTGATTGCACCTTCTTCATAATCTTAACTAATTTTTCATACTTCTTTGTGAGGCTATTGAACCTGGTGGTTAAGGCATCAAAAGCCTCCCTCAGATCACATAAATCATGTTGTTCATATTGTTCATTTTTCAACTTATGGTAAAGCATACCCCTATAATTAAAATCCATGATATCTCAACTAAAGACAGAATTAAATTAATTTAGAGCACCCATTGCCACTGCATTTTTTATATCACCAGAATAATTGTAGCTAACGCCAACCATATAGGTTATAAACCTATTGTTCGCAGCATCTAAATATGGGTAATAGATAGTGCAACTATATATATTTTCCTGAGATTGCTGCATCTCATAACTTACAGCAGGGAGACCCAGCTGTAGAAGCACACAGTCTAGAGTTATATCTAGTGGAACTTTGATTAATACCATTTGCCAATTAAGTTAAGAAATCAGTGCTAAAAAATTAAAAGCATAGGCAACCTTAAAGTTATACATAAATCAAACATTATTCTTTCATCATTGGACTACAATAATTGTAAATACTTTATAATTTCCATTACAAGTGTATTGTATGAAATAAAATATACATAACCAAAAGCATTATGTATAATGCAAATTAGGAGGGGGGGAGCAATAAAGTTATATGCCCTGGAATGGAACAAATCAATTACTGGAGCACCTTACATAGACATATAAATGTTTATACATATAAATATATATACACATATATATAGATAAAAAAATAGTCGATAAGCAATTTAACCAAACATAACAGTGCATATACGTGATTTTCTTATAAATCATAGAAGTTTGATAATGGAAATAAGTTATATAACATTTCATTAAAGAATACCGAACTACGCACTTGTAAATAATTTTTTTTTCCAGCAAGTAAAGACTAACAAACATGTTTAATGCAAACAAAGGGTGTGCATACTGGTTATGGGATTCAAATAGTACCCAGCTCATGAAAGGGCCAAGATTCATTTTTGGTTTAAAAGAATAGCAATAATAAGTATCATAGTTTCATATAAATCATATTCCAAACGGTGTCAATAAGAATTTTTTTTCCAGAAAGTACAAAAAAGCAAAGACAATAATATTTCCATGCATCCGAAAACTTAAATATAAAGCTATAGGAAATATTAAAAAACTACAATATAACATATGACATGCATGTGCTAAAATGAATATAAATATAGCTAAGTAGCTGAACATATATATGTATATGGAAAATCGTATAGAGTGAAAACTTATGGTGAGTCAAGATAACCACCAATAGTATAAGGCTTGAATGTCTTACAAATCAGCTAAATCATAACATAACAAAAACAGACAGAAAGCACAAGTCAGTATGACAGTAAAATAATGAATATTACATTACATAACTTAACATATATTATATAAATATTAAGAAAATATATACCCAAGCAAAGCATAATAGGAATCTCAAGCTATATTTCTTTTTGGGTTGCTATAGTAAATACCGGTTTTAAAAATATTGGTAAAGGTATAAGGCAAAAATATATATGCTTACGATTTTGTAGTTTCAATATGCCTCAAAATATGGGAGAAAATTGATAAACAACTTTATTTATGAAAAAACGAATGAAATTTAAAGATAAATAATTATAAACATACAAAACAGTAAGGATGAAAAAGTTTGCCGATAGTTATAAGAACAATAACATGCTATCTGTATATAGAGCAAGCACCAGTCCCATGCAACCCTAAGATAAACTTTAAAATTTTCTTATAAATATGAAATGAATATGCATGCTTGCAATGAAATATGCATGGTGATGTTTGAAAATGACAAGACCTTCGAAACTACCACTACGGTTTGAAAGTTCCAAAAGTAGTAACTGTTTTATTCCCAATCTTTATTTTAAAAAAATAGTTATATAGATGTGAATAATAGCTTTGTGTATAGATTGCATGACACCGTCAATATATGCAGCAAATAAATTCCAATCTAGCATGCTAAAAAGAAAAGATTTAAAACTCTTAGAAAATCCATTTACTCAAGCTCACATCTGCCGTTAATGGCACAGTAATAAAGAAAACCCACGTACAAAGCAATAAATGATAAAAATCTTACCCAAAGGAAGGTGTCAAATCACAAGATACTAGTGAAGGAAGTTGCTTGTCTATTTATAGACAGATGCTTGTTAAGCAAATGATGTTGTGATTTCTTATTGAGGAAGCAAAATTACCATAGGAATAGCTAGAGGGTAAGGGATAGGATTTAAAGTATTTAGCAATGGATTATTAAATGCCTCATGGAATCATCTCATGTTCAGACTTGCTTATAATAAAAGCAAGAATCGTGTATTATGCAAATATAATAAATATACATTAACACAATGCACATCACATGTGTAGTTGAAATGTAAGTTTCTAGCATCGTAAAATATCGGATGCAACTAACGTGCATGCATGTCAATGTTTATGATGGAATATGTTTGCTGCTGAGCATATCATTGATGCAAAAAGCATACATGCATTAAGCAAGTGGGGACAAGGCATTTATTATGAATTATTCAGTTACATCACTATAGGAATATATATTCACTATGTGTAAACCATGTAACCCTATACACATTTGTCTATGAGTTAGAAATAATTACAAATTCTTTTTAGATAGATCAACGGTGGAAAAGCATCATAAGTAGGATTGTTTCTTTCTAGAGTAAACTACAAAATGAGTGATTGTAATTCTAGTGGGTACTATAGTTCGAACAATGGGCTTATAATAATGCATTACAACATTCTAGAATATGGCCTAAGCCCATATGAGTCACAACCAGATCTATAGGCATGTGATTGGCGCTAAAAAATGGGTAAGCGTAAAGCCACCGAAATCTACAGCAAGCCTGACTAAATAATAATTTAATTAAAATATAATTTTATCCAATATATTAATATTTCATCCACACAATTATAATAGAATTTATACTAATTCATCAGCAATAATAAAGTTAATACATCATTAGGTTGTTCATCATGTTCAATAGAAATAATAAGTCTAAATGCTAATACAGCAGAGTATTTAGAACTTTACATAATTAGAAATACAAGAAAAATAGTTATGTTAAGCCCGAGGAAGGAAAGAGTCGGGCTGCTAAAATAAGAGGAACTGCAGATAACCTAATTGTCCCTTGAAAAATTTAATTTGAGACTGTAGAGGGAGTTAAAATCATATAATCCAAAACAAATACAACCATCATTATAAACTAATTATTTAAATAAATATAAACTATCATGAAATAATTAAAATGCACATTATGTCATTATTTCAGAAAATTTCAATTTAATAAATACATGACGAGAATATCAGCAGAATCCTGAACTCCAATTCTATCAGCCAATCGACTCTCTTATTTTCAATAAGATTGACACCCAGAGAGCAAAGCTCGACCAGGGTCCTTAAATCCAGTCTGATCACTTAATTACCAATATAGCCGGTGTCTAGAGAGCGATGCTCGACCATAGTCCTTTCCTTCGACGAATCATAATTTTCGTAAGCTAGAGAGCGATGCTCGACCAGGACACGTCACATAAATATTCTCTTGTTACGTGTCTCTGATTTATACCGGTGCTCATGCGGTCCTGATGCAACCCATCAGATGGCATGTTTTACTGCCATCTCATCCCGATATATAGTACAATCTTAGCATCAATAATATTAAAATAATATAAATCATAGACAATCATAGAATTACTGAATTTAATATTAAATGCTAAAATTGAATAGCACCATATTAAATAAAATTATGGTTATATGCATTATTTATAGTAAATATAATAATAGTGATAAAATAATGGCAATTAAGATAGTAATAATAATAATAATAACGACAATAAAAATATACTAATAATAATAATTAATTAATATTATATTAGATAGTGACATGACACATGCACTGTTGATTATATGATTTTAACTCACAGTTCTGTTGAATTTCTTTTAGCTGCTCCTACGCCTTTGGCGGAGCTGGCTGAACTATCAGATTATCTATTCACGGAAATAATTCAATCAATAAATAAAAATATATTTGATAAATAACTCTAGGCCTAGACTTTTAGATTTCATTGTCTAAGAATCCGACTTGAAAATTCTATCAAAAATTTGACATAATCTCCCCTAAAATATGGACGTTTAACCCCTGTACAACGGGTCCAAAACCTGCTAAAAATACTTCTAATATTCATCAAATATTTAACGGGAGTGGGGTCACCCATATCTGCAGCATTTTCTCGAATCCGCCATACAACAAAGTTCACAACTAATAAATAACAGTCCGGCATTAATATTTATTTCATAATTCAAGTCACAAATAATTTTTCAAAATTCTATTTTAATTATTCATAGCCACAATTATTACAGAGCCGAATAATTTTATTTTTTTCCACTAATTAATCCATAATATTTATAATTAATCTAACAATTAATTTAACTAAATTAATTAATTATTTATAATTAATAATTAATGGTTATATAATATTTTCTAAAATCTTTAAATAATTTATTGACTTTGAATAAATTTTACCCGTAAAAAAAGTCTAAAATTTTGCACGTCCGAAAAACACCGGGATCCAAAAACCATTACACTCAATAGTGTTGGAATTTGAATCCGAAGAAGCCTATGCGAAGTTTGAAATGCGTGGAATCCAAACACAAAAAAATTGCAGCCTAATTCTGATAGGAAAATGCCAGATCCAGGTGGAGAAGAATTTGCTCCGGTGTGGCTTGGATGAGCTGGACGCAACTGTTCAATGGCGAGGAGGGGCTGTCCTAAGATTTTGGAGGGTGGGGATGCCAATTCTGGGATCAGTTTGGCCAAAAAATGCTGGGAGGTGGCTGGTCTAGCACCGGCAGCAAGGAGAAACATTTTCTCCTCCACTTTACTCCGATTTTCCGGTGAGAAATAAAGGAGAAGGTTGGTGTCGGAAATGGAAGAAGAAGAGGAGGGAAAGGAGAAGAAGGTGAAAATGGAGAAAAGGTGGTTGTGGCTCTCGGGAAGGAAGAAAGAAAGGGGAAAAATATGGGTCCTTGTTGCCGGGACCAAAAGCAACATTTTTTTATTATAAATAAGATGCCTTTAAACCCCTCACATATATATACTTTAACATGATACTTAGTTAAAATACATAAATATTAGTTTTAAACATTTTAAAATTATAATTTACCATTATAGACAATAAATAATATAATCTAGATCCATTTTATATTTTAAAAATAAATATACATATTAAAGTTAACTTAATAAAATATTGACTTATATTTTTTGTTATTTTTATTTTTTTTAATCACAAAAAATTTAAGATTTAGCAAATCAATGTAATATGATTATTTGAAAAAAAAATTAAACTAAATAGTGCTTATATTAATCGGTTATTAAAATATTTTATTAAATGCTCGATATAACTTCAAAATATTTATTTATCAAAATATGCCAAAAATAAATGAAAACTGAAATTAAAAAATTTTGGGTATTACAATATGCATATAATATAAACCTTCGGGTCCAATTGTTTTAATCAACATACAATCAATACTCCAAGTCTAAGGATATGCAAATCATAAAAAGGCGTGTGTCATATGTTATTGCATGTAGAAACATGCAAGGTATAACAATGTGAATCTAAGGAATAAGAAAGAACATCAGCAACCAAGTGATCAATATACTACTTAATAATAAACGATCTACAATAATCCAAACCCTTGTATCTCCAGAATGAAGCTGCGGTTATACTGTTAATACCATAACGCTTTTACCATACATGTCCTGACCATTATGCAATTCAATAATTCATGAATGGTATAAAAAGAAGAGGGGCAAAAATGTTGAATCTGTAATTATCAAAGTGAAAAAAATACAGAATACCATAATAAACCTATAAGTTTAGGTTCTGCTATTTCAATAGTGCAGCCCACTGTCCCAATACACAGAATAATCTTTTAAGGCAAAATTTTCCAAATGAAAACCAGAAGCTTGCAACACGCAAACATATCCATTAAGCAAAGTCTTTTATAGTCTTGATTTTTCTTCCAAGGAAGAAAAACGAAAATATGTTTAAAAAAGAGGGATATATGATAAAACCGCAAAATAATCTCATAAACACAATAATTTCCCAAAAGAATCCGAGGAACGTCGAATACACTAACAAATTCATAAAGAAAAGTTTCTCAAAGCTTCCTTTTTTCATTTTAAGAAAATAAAAAAGAAAATGCATGTAAAAATAGGGATATATGAGTAATTATAGCCATAGAAAGATCTGGACACGATTTCCAGATGTTTGTTCCAACTGGAAGCCATGAAAATAGAGGTAGATCTATGAAAATGCATGGAGATCTCGATAGGTAGTAGTAGGACCGATGGTGAAACCCCATGGCAACATAGATCTAGATGGAATAGCAAATCCAAGACATTTAACAGAAATGGCGAATGTAAGAACATGGCAGCAGCATAAGGAAAAGGACTGTTGATACGAGTCTTCTAGTTATGAGGCGTAAAGCAAACAGCGTGGGAAGATTTAGGTTGAGATAAATGTAAGAGAGGAATATGTTGTGATAGGTTATTATTTAGGGTTGTTGGGGTGTTTGCATTATGTTAAGGAAGGGAAAGAGTTTGTGTCTGTAAATGACTTCCAAGACTCATGAAATGACATGAACGACTGCCGTATAGTATGGGCAGGGGTGGTATTTGGGTAGAGGTACACTACTGTCATATGCTCTTATTTCTTCATGTGAAAATACTTGGTTGGCCTGTGGAATTTTTTCTTAGTGGTTCTCGTGTAAAGGGACAAATCAATAAATTGCTAAATAATGGACACTTTTCGGTTATATTTGTCGAAACTATTATAAAGACCAATATAACCTCACCGAAGCGTCGTCGTTCTCGTAAGTGTTTGTTAAGTCAGTTGGGTTGAATATGTAAATTAACGCGGTTGAAAAGACTCTCTTACCCCCCAAATTGAATTGCAATACTATTCACAACATAATGCTTTTATTATATAGGTATTGATAATAGATAAGCAATCAATTATGTCAATGTGAGAGTTCAAATATCAAGGTAATATCTTAGATAATTATATAAAAGATTCAACCAGGTATCATAACGTGGCGCTCAAGTCCAAATTTTTTAACGAGAGTACTAGAGTAATGTAGAATTCTCTATAATACTCTTGAATAGTGTAGACCCTTCTAGAATACTCCAGAATGGTGTAGATACTTCTTATATACACTAGACTCCTCTAGAATATTCTATACACAAGTAGACTATTCTAGAATATTCTAGACATATATGGACATAAGTAGCATTCTAGAACATTCATTTAAAGAGGTGGGAATAGTAACCATCAATGCCTATAAATACTTCCTCCATTTCTCATTTGTACAAGGTTGAGAACAAAGTAATATAAGCATATATTTCTAAACTCTTGTGCTCTCTTTTGTGCCTTTTTCTTAGGCATACTTGCGTTAGCGTAATTGCTGCCATCTTGCTGAGTTTGGCATTCGTGGCAAGGCTTACTAGCAATCTTGATATCGGGTGAATCAAGTGTGCTAGGCCGCACGTAGGCTAAGTTTGCGGATAAAACAAAACTCACGTGACAGTTGGTTCAGAGCGTGGTTGAGCTCTTTGGGAATTCTTGCACGAGATTATGGCCAAAGTTGGTAAGCAATCCACTTCTACTGCACCTCCCGCTCCAAGGGAAGGAAGAAAGAATGATGGAAAGGGTCGTAAGGATAAGTCCCACGACATGATTGGCGCGATGGAAGAAAGGCAAGTTGATGAGCATAGTTTTACACATATTTGCTTGCATATTATTGCGTATGTTCTTAGCAATTATTGTGCTTTTATTCCCAGATCACCCGTATTTTGTGTTCTTTTGCATTTTAGGAACATTTATAGGACCATCATCGGTGTTTAAGCAATTATAGATCAATACGTGTGGAAACGGACAAGAATTCATCAAGATCGGACAAGAGCCTGCAATGCATGAATTGAGCACGGCCTGGACTCTGGTCGTGCTCAACCATTGGCTTTGATTCTTGAAATTGGCACTTTGGGCACGGTTTCCGTAGCCACCACGGCCTTCAGCACGGCCTGTGGTGGATAACACGGGGAGCAACACGGCCCGTGGTGGCCAACACGGGGAGAAACACGGCCGTGGTGAAACCCTACTTAGTGAGATCCACGGACGGCCTCGGACTTCAAAGACGCCTTGAACACGGCCGTGCTGAGTTAAATATATAAGAAAAATAAATTTTTCTTAGGAGAGGAGAGAGGAGAAAAAAGAAGTGACATAGAGCCCAGGAGGCTGGTTCGGTTTCTGCACAGTATTGAGTGCTAGAGAGAGTTGCGGGGAGTAAGAATCCCGGAATCGCAAGGTTCCAAGTGCAAAACCATAGTGGAAGCAATTCAAGAGGCAGTTTGGGAGATTAATCAAAGTGTAGATCCAGATTTGGAGCTGTTCATCCAATTCGAGAGAAAAGGGTGTACATGTTTTATTTTCATTATTCTTTCATTGTAATTGATTTCCTAGATTGTTTTAAACATGAACATGTTTAGCTAGACTGATTTAATCCATTGGAATTTCTTTACTATGTTGGCTTGATATTATATTGTTGGATTGTTTGAGTTGGTTTTGTATTCTTCTTGTTTTCAGTATTAATAAGATTATGCATTATTCATGAGACGTTGTGAATTGTGATGTTTAGATTGCTTTATGAGATTGAGAAATCCGTTTGCAATTGGAATTTTGAATAACAAGAACTGGTTAATGATCGCTTAGAGATAAGGATAATTAACTAGCCAGATTAAAAATTAACAAAGCTTAATAGAGGCGGATTAAAGCTTAATGCTAATTTAAGAATCAATCGTTAGGAAGAGATTCCAACTTTAGGTTATTAGGTTTAGGAATTCGGTTATCTCGAGAGAGAAACAGAATTCGGTTAAGAATTCATCCACGGGTAGCATAATTAGACTCACCGATCCTTTATCTTTTATTCGATTGCCAACTAGTTTAGATTCCCTTTGGGTTTGTCTTCTTGTCTTGGTTATTTCATTTATCAATTACTCCTGCATCTCCCTCGGAACTTAGCTTGTAGTTAATAATTAGTTTAGAAATTATTCATTATCCATTTTAGGTTAATATAACAAAGAACAAAGGAGTAACTCTAGGCTTTCACTTTCCCGAGGAATACGACCTTGATACTCGCTATTAGTGCTAGACTGCATCGATAGGTACACTGCCTTAGATTGTAGCTAACACGATTAGCAACCCATCACAAGTCAAGGTGGAGACTACCATGTCTGATTGGAGTGATAAAATCGAAGACATGGACCTTCACATTGAGAAGCTAGAGTCCAAGGAGGACGATGGGGAGCTTCGTGGGGAGATGCAAGGTGCCTTAAACGTTTTCACCGACAATGTAGCGAAGGACAACGAGGCTCTTAAGAAGTTGCTTGTCCAATGTATGGAGAAGGTCGATAAGCTCGAGGTGGAGCTTAACTTGTGTAAGGCCGCATTGGCGAGTAATGGGGAAGCGCAAGTCACAACAGTGCACAAAGTCGATGCTCCTAAACCAAAGGCCTACGGTAGGGCTAGGAGTGCGAGGGAGATCGACAACTTTCTTATGGAACTTGGAGAGATACTTTGATACGGTGGGCATAGTGGACGAAGCCACTAAGGTAAAGTATGTATCTCTCTATTTAAGTGATGTTGCTACAGTTTGGTGGAGACGCATGTGCAAGGATATGAAAAAGGGCCTTTGCACCATTGATACATGGGACGGTTTTGTGCGGGAGCTTAAGAAGCAACTCTATCCTGGTAATGCCAAGAAGGAGGCAGGATCAAAGCTTCAACGACTCCAATATAGAGATGGCTACATTCGGAAATATGTGAAAGAATTCTCTGAATTGATGTTGGAGATTCCCGACTTAGGAGAGAAAGAAGCATTCCATGCATTTATCGATGGCTTGTCATGGTAGGTTCAATTGGAGCTAGAAAGGTGAGGTGTGCAAGACCTTGCCACCGCAATGGCGATCGTCGAGTCCTTAATTGAGTTGAAGAAGAAGGACTCGTTTAAGCCTAAGGTAAAGAAGTACGAGGGAAGTGACAAAGGTGGAAGAGATAGGGGAAGATCTTCTACCAAGGATGGCAAGGCTTTGTACAAGGATAAAGGCAAGTAGAAGAAGGAAGATAAGGGTGGTTCTTCTTTGAAAAAGCTTGCTTGCTTCATTTGCGATGGACCTCATCGTGCTTATGAGTGTCCAAAGCGTGGGAAGCTTGTAGCCTTAGTAATCACCGACGAGGAGAAGCAAGAAGAAGAATGAAGAATTGCCTCTCTTGGACTCCTTAATGCCATCCAAGCTAAAGTGGAGCAAAAGCCTCGTGGTCGAATGTACGTGGAGACTAATATCGGAGGCACAAGCATCCAAGCCATGGTGGATACTGGGGCCGACACGGTGTACATTGCAAAAGAGGTGGCCGACTCTATAGGGCTGCTTTATAAAAAGGAGAAGGGCTATATCAAGGGTGTAAATACTAAGAGGCTACCCATCGTTGGCAGGGCGAGAGGGACCAATATCTGTCTAGGCCAATGGCAAGGTAAGGTTGATATCACCATTGCTCATATTGATGATAACGTTTCTATCTTGGCATGGACTTCCTCGACATGGTGATGGGGTTCTTAGTTCCCTACACCAACACCATGTGCATAATGGAGAATGGCTAACCTTGTATGGTGCCGATAAAGAAGGAGCTAAGCCAAGACATAATGGTATCGACTATACAACTCTCTAAAGGGGTGAAAAGGAAGGAGCCCACCTTTCTAGCAACCCTTAAGGTGGAACAAGGTCCCAACGATAATGGTGCCAAACTTCCAAGCCCTATCCAAGGCGTGCTCGACAAGTTCAAAGATGTTATGCCGCCTGAGCTACCAAAGAAGCTTCCCCTAAGACGAGAGGTTGAGTTAGAGCCGGAAGCCAAGCCACCCGCCTTTGCACCCTATCCTATGGCGCCTCCAAAGCTAGAGGAACTAAGGAGGCAGCTTAAGGAGCTACTTGATGCAGGCTACATTAGGCCATCCAAAGCTCCATATGGTGCGCCAGTTTTGTTTCAAAAGAAGCATGATGGTTCTCTTCGGTTGTGCATTGACTATCGTGTGATAAATAAGATCACCGTCAAGAATAAGTACCCCATTCCTCACATTGCCGACATCTTCGATCAACTTGGTGCTGCTAAGTGGTTTACCAAGTTGGATTTATGGTCCGGGTACTACCAAGTGCGCATCTCTAAGGGACATGAGCCAAAAACGGCATGCATGACGAGATATGGATCCTACGAGTTCCTTGTCATGCCCTTTAGCCTCACAAATGCACCGGCCACATTTTGTACTCTTATAAAGAAGATACTTGCTCCGTACCTTGATCATTTCATTGTTGTTTATCTCGACGATATTGTTGTATATAGCAACACTTTGGAGGAGCACGTGGAGCATCTAAGGCTAGTGTTCAAAGCCTTGCACGACCACAAGCTCTCTGTTAAGAAGGAGAAATGCTCCTTTGCCCGACAAGAGGTGGCATTCCTTGAGCATATCATTAGCAATGGGAAACTAAGGATGGATGGTTCAAAGGTGAAGGCCATCCAAAATTGGAAGCCGCCAAACAAGTTTACCGAGTTGAGATCCTTCCTTGATTTGGTGAACTATTATCGGAGGTTCATTAATGGCTATTCATCCATTGCCGCTCCTTTGATGGATCTGTTAAAGAAGGGACGTGCGTGGGATTGGTCTATGAAGTGCCAACAAGCCTTTGAAGGGCTAAAGAAGACCATTTTGAAGAAGCCGGTTCTAGCACTTCCCGATCACCAAAGGCATTTGGGATTCACACTGATGCTTTCGACTTTGCTATCGGTGGAGTACTTATGCAAGAGGGGCATCCAATAGCCTTCAAGAGTAGAAAGGTCAACGACATCGAAAAGAAGTATACAATGAAAGAAAATGGGATGACCGCCGTAGTGCAATGCTTGCGAACGTGGAGGCACTACTTACTTGGGAGTAAGTTTGTTGTCAAGGCCGACAACGTTGCCACTAGCTACTTTCAAATACAAAAGAAGCTCTCTCCGAAGCAAGCTAGGTGGCAAGATTTCCTTAGGGAATTTGACTATGTCATGGAGTATAAGCCGCGTAAAGTAAACCTGGTTGCTGATGCACTAAGTAGAAATGGGGAGCTTGCCGATATAAG
The DNA here is from genome assembly GCF_019578655.1 of Ricinus communis. Taxonomy (NCBI): domain Eukaryota; kingdom Viridiplantae; phylum Streptophyta; class Magnoliopsida; order Malpighiales; family Euphorbiaceae; genus Ricinus; species Ricinus communis. The sequence continues at coordinate 34,402,044 of NC_063257.1, read as the reverse complement.
CCGCCCTACGTGCAACTTGGTGGAGCACATCAAGGAGGGACTAAAGCATGATTCCATGGCCAAGAACTTCATGGCTCTTATTCGAGAAGGTAAGATTCATAGATTTTGGCTAGAAGTATACTTGCTTTACACCAAAAGCCATACGTGTCGCTCTATGACAATCTTAGGAAGGAGATCATTAAAGAGTGCCATCATAGCAAGTGGGCGGGTCATCCAGTATACAACGCACAATGGCACTTGTGGAGAATGCCTACTATTGGCCTCTTATGAGGGAGGATGTGGAAGCCTACGTAAGGACTTGTCTTGCATGCCAACAAGACAAGATGGAGCAACAAGCCCTAAGTGGTTTGCTAGAGCCACTTTCTATTCCCGAGAGTACCATGGACTTAATCTTGGGGCTTCTTTTATCCGAAGGATGTGCATGGATCTTCGTGGTGGTGGATCGATTCTCAAAGTATGGCATCTTCATTCCTGCTCTAAAGGTCGTCACCGCAGAAGAAGCCGCCCATCTTTTTATGAAGCATGTGGTGAAGTATTGGGGTGTTCCAGAATCGATAGTGAGTGATTGAGATGCTCACCTCATGGGTCATTTTTGGACGGAATTGTTAAAGCTACTAAACACTGACCTCAAGTTCTTTACAAGCTTGCACCCTTAAACCGATGGGCAAACCGAGAGGATCAATGCTCTCTTGGAGCTATATTTAAGGCACTACCAACGAGATTGGGCTAAGTTGCTTGATGTTGCCCAATTCTCTTATAATTTGCAAAAAAGTGAATCCACGGGTAAGAGTCCATTCGAGATAGTCATGGGCCAACAACCTTACACACCAAGTACTCTTGCCATGGATTGGTTAAGTTGAAGTCCACCCGCCTTCAAGCTTACGAAGGAATGGAAGGAGCAAGCCGATGTTGCTCGAGCTTACTTGGAGAAGGCGTCCAAGGGAATGAAGAAGTGGGCGGACAAGAAGAGAAGACCAACGGAGTTTAAGGAAGGGGATAAGGTACTTATCAAGCTATATTTGCATGGCATAGCCGATAGACTTCATCAGGCCTCAAAAGAAGGTACAGTGGACCTTTCCCCATTATTAAACGTGTGGGAAAGGTGGCATATAAGGTGCAACTTCCACAATGCATCAAGATCCATCCTATTTTTCATATGAGCATGCTAAAGCTTTATAGGGAGGATATCGATGACCCAGGCCAAGGCAAGTCTAAAAGAGCTCCTTTGAATGTGCGGGCTCAATATGACAAAGAGGTGGACTATATCATCTCCCATCGTAAGGTGCCACAATCTAATCAACCCCCAACGACCGGGTTTCTGGTCAAGTGGAAAAGACTTCTCGAAAGTGAGACAAGTTGGGAGCCTATTCACGACTTGTGGCAATTTGATGAGCAAATCAAAGCTTAAGAAGAGAAGGCAACGGGGGCATTGCCCGATTAGGTGGGGGAGAACGTCGCACCGTGGAGCTCAAGTCCAAAATTTTTACCGAGAGTACTAGAGTAATGTAGAATTCTCTAGAATACTCTTGAATAGTGTAGACCCTTCTAGAATACTCTATAATGGTGTAGATACTTCTTGTATACACTAGACTACTCTAGAATATTCTACACACATGTAGACTACTTTAGAATATTCTAGATATGTATGGACATGAGTAGCATTCTAGAACATTCATTTAAGAAAGTGGGAATAGTAGCCATCCATGCCTATAAATACCCCCTCCATTCCTCATTTGTACAAGGTTGAGAACAAAGTAATATAAGCATACATTTCCAAACTCTTGTGCTCTCTTTTGTGTCTTTTTCTTAGGCATACTTGCATTGGCGTAATTGCTGCCATCTTACCGAGTTTGGCATTCGTGGGAAGGCTTACTAGCAATCTTGACACCAGGTGTATCAAGTGTGCTGGGCCGCACGTGGGCTAAGTTTACGGACAAAACAAAACTCACGTGACATAGGGCTCATCCTTCCAAGTGCTCTCCTAATGTCATGACAACATCGGCTACTGCACAAGTAAAAAAAGCTAAACTAATGACAATTGACAAATGAAGATTGAGGTAATAGACTGGATACTAACTTAGTTAGCATTTGGGTTGGTAAAGGTTCTTATTCCTTAAGGTAAAGGTCTTGAGATCGAGACCTTCTTCCACCTCATGTGCGGTTAATTTTTCATGAAGTAAAAACTGGACAAAAAGTATGGAATTCATAATAGCCCAGGTAAAAAAATTTCTTATTTTTCTGACATTAACAACTAACTTATATTAATCAAATTTTTGGTTAGAAAAATTAGTCTTACTACTCAATATGGGCTTAAAGGATCTTTTGACATAGTTAGATGGTTAGCTTGCTTACTGAAGTAGATGCCCAAGTAATTGAACTATAAATTTTAGCCTAACATTCATATTGCAGGTTAACAATGGAAAACTAGTAAGACTAGCATGTGGTCTGCCCTAGCATACACATACAATTGCAAATCCATTTATGACTTGAAAGTTTTGGTAAAAACACACATGCAATGATCAAACCCTTTTTTGTATGGATGGTGATTTTTAGGGGTAATAGCTCCATTGGTACTAAAATTTTAGCTTATATTTCCAATTGGTACCAATGCTTTAGTTTATTTTCTTTTTGGTACCATCGTTATAAGTGACGGTACTCATTGGAAATCCATTCAATTTTTATGATGTGGAGGATGAAGCTCCACCTGAGTCCACGTCACACTTGACTTTGGATAAATAGCTCTATTGGTACTAAAGCTTTGCCACTTAGAGTTAAATGGTACCGATTCTTTAATTTATTTCTACTTAATATCACACCCATTATTTTTGTTTCAAGTGATGGTAGCTCATGGAGACTTGCCTAAAGGTGAATTCCCATGCGAGTTAAGAACTTGCCAACACTCAACAGTTCGCCTAGACCACTAACATACACAATAGGCGAACAACCATTCCACATAACCACAAAACACTACTCTTGAAAAATCAGAATTCCTGATCTTTAAGACCACATCATACATGGAAATAACTAGCTCCTATAAATATCCACCTAAAACACCAATGAAATACTAATACTAATATAGCTCTTAAACATTATTCTTAAACCCTTATTTAAAACCAATCATGTTGTTATTACCTTACACTTTTGGTGACATTAGTAGCCATTGAGATTCCAATATTTTTTACTAACGTGGTAGCCAAAAGTTCATCTAAGCATGACACTAACTAACATATCAATAAAAAATCATTAAAATCTCAATAGGTACCATCAATTGAAAGAAAAATAATGGCTGTGGTACTAAAAAGAAACAAATTAGAGAATTGGTACCATTTGGACATAAATAGTAAAGCTTTAGTACCAACATGGCAATTTACTCAAAGTCAAGTGCGACGGGGACGGTGAGTGGAATGGTGATGTGGAGCTTTGACCTCACGTCATAAAAAATTGAACAGATTCTCAATAGGCACTATCACTTGTAACGGGAATCAAAGTATTGGTGCATGTTTGGAGACAAATTGATGTTGAGCGTGCTACCTGTGTAGGTACACAAACTATTATAATTAAATGCACCTTGACTTTCTAATTAGATTTTGTGAATTTCTAAGCTCGCTTGATAGTTTGCTTATATCCTCAGTGACACCATAAGCATTAATTGTAAATAGTGGTGAGTAGTTACAAAATAATAAGCTAAAGTACTTGTTTTAATTTGCTATAAATTTGTATAAACAAATTGTATTGGGGCTTAGCTCATCATCATGATTCTTCTAAGACCACCAGTGTTCTTAGTTTTGGGGATAGAGCTCCTTATGATGCTGTTATTGCAAAGATAATTTATTTCTTCTTTTGGCATTTTGATTTTTTTAAATCTGCTTGCTCAATATTTCTTTTCTTTTGCAGGGACTTCTTTAAAGAAACATATGATGATCAAGCTTTAAGAGCTTGAAGTTGAGAGTAGACTAGCCTTCTATCTAAGCTTGCAACCGATAGCTTGTGGTTGCCCATTCCTTCTATTGGAGATAAAGGAAGCTCAGTTCTATCGTACCAAATCACTTGGAGTTATAATTTCCTTTTGTTAGTACAAGATTTTGATAATTTGTGAATCTTTAATGACGATGAGCATGGGTGTTAGTCATTTTACTGCTTTTTGAATTTTCTCTTGATTTTTCTTCATAATGAACTGAATTTTTCCTCATCTATTATGTGTTATATGTTCTTTGCTCTTACTAACAGATGGCTTCAAGTCTCATGCCACTTTATGCAGCTATATCACTTTATATATAACACACATGCACCACAACCATATTACTTGCATCATGCAGTCATTCATTCATGCAGCCACACAAAACTTATACTTACAACCACTTTGCATCATGCAACCATGTGTCTTGCTTCATCCTGCATTTTTCTGTTATTCTTTCTTATTGGTTAGTTGTATCACAAATACAAACACATAAGGATAGAAAAAAAGTGGTCATAAGGCCTACTTTGATTAAATTTCAACTAGTGGCCCTAAGCCAACTTACAAGGAAATAAAATTGAATATAAAATAGCAAAATAAAATATTTTTAAGACAATGGCCATATCTGGCCTTACACAAATCATGAAAGTAGTGCAAATATTGTCTTAAGATCATTTTAATAGCCATAGGTCGACCTCAAACTCTAACTTTTCTTTTTCTCTATCATCCTCCCACATGGTGGAAAAGTATTTCTTCAAGTACCTCTCATTAATGTATCTTATATATGGTAGTATGGGTCTGCCACCATGAGGGCGACCAATAGGCGCAACTCCTTTTGGTAAGCTTTCATATCTCCTGTGGGGGTGACATATCTCTCATTTGGAATTAATGGAGCTTGGGGCCTTGTAGCATTATTTTCCTCTTAAGAACTACTGGAAGATTGCCCCCTTGCTCTACATTTTGTCCCATTGCCTATCGTAAGACATTCTGGCCTTGTGGCCTAGGACTTAAATGAGGTAAAGTTAAAGTAACTCTTTTAGCAATGTTAGCCATGATGGTGCTAAATTGTTGCATTAGATCATCTGCTACTTTCTTTTAGCTTTCTATAAGATTATTATGAGCATTTTCTATATACATGAGAGCATTCTCTACTTGTATCCTGAAAGTATTAATCATAGAGTTATTAGTATCATGAACTTGAACTAAAGGTAAAGCATCATTCTACCCCCAACAACAACATTTTCTTAAGGTGCCATGCTTTTTTAAATTTATTCCTCAAAAAATGAAACCTTATTGTCCTATTGCATTAGTAGTGACTCTAACGTTTCGAGACTCTATAATGTTTTTTCCAGTAATACTTCTAGTTTTAGGTGTTGCCAGAATTAGTCTCACCGAGCGTGCCAAAAATATGTATAGAGAAAAATTAAAATGTCGACCATGCCACGTGTGTAGGTACACGAACTGTATAATTTAATACTCCTTGAATTGACTTTCTAATCAAATTTTGTGAATTCCTAAGCTCCCTTGATAGTCTGTTTATATTCTCAAGCGACACCACAAGCATTAATTATAAATATCAGTAATTGATTGCAAATAAGTAAGCTGAAGGACTTTTATTTAATTTTCTAAAAATTTATAATTAAAAAATGAGTGTTTGAAATAAATACAATGAAATAAATAGTATCTTGGAAACTAAAAGTATTTGTAGAGAGTTTGTATTGATTTATTGCAGTAGTGTTGTTGTTATCGATTGTTGGTCTTGTCATCTGCTTTTATAGGGATCCCTAAGTTTCACTTTTCTTAGGGACTTGCTCTCGTGGTTTGTACTATGGAGCCCCATTATCTCCTTTACTTGGGGAGAAACAAAGTGAGGATAACCGTTGCATAACTTCCTCCACTTGCTAAATCCTCAACCATTTGCTTTAATTATTAACTAGCTAATTAATTAATTAATCAAATTAATTAATTAATAAATTAACTAAATATTTAGATTAATTAATTATTATGGGCTTACAGTCTTGGTCCTCCATTACTACTTGTACTAGGCTTGGACCCAAAATAGTTATAAGCCAACTAGTACCAAAAAAATTAAAAAGTATTGTTCAGTCAGTATTCGACCTTTTCACATGCGATGGATTGCTGAGCGTGCTAGAGACTGATTACCTTAAATAATAGCTATGGATGCAATAAATGTAAAGTGCATGAATGTTTGACTTCTAATCTTATATGATTGCACAAGTAATAAAAAAACCTAGATTGCCTTAGGTTCTTAGCTAAGCTGATACAATTTTGCTAAATCAACACAGATAACTAATTAATAAGCTGAAGATTAAGCTAATAATGAGCTAAGGATGTAAAATTGAGCTATGTGCATGCAATCATGAGCTAAGGATGTGAAATCAAGCTTAAGGAATCAAGCTAAGAGCTAATTTACTGTAAGTTAAGAGCAATGATATAAATGTGTAAGCTAAGGAACTTAATTGCAATAAATACAAGTTGAAACAGTAACTGAAAAGCTTCAGGAATTTACTGCATAAGTAATTGACTTACAAGATATAATTAAATATTAATGAACACTTGAGAGTTTTATACATACTATAAACTAAAACTGAGGATTACTTGACTATACTAAGAATTGCTTTTCTAATCTAAGGATTATTGTCTAATCTACTTATAGCTTTCTAATCTTAGGATAAATGATAACACTTATAGACTCTAAGTCTATTTTATTTGTTTGATTGATTGGTTGAGGTTGTGATGTGCGCTATCCGCACACGACAAAATGCACAGATTGTATCAAGTAATATAATGATGAAAAAGAGTATCGTTCCATTTGAGACCTAATTGTGAGTACTACCTTCAATCATACACAAACGTTTACTAAACAAAATATTATTTGGTGTAATAATATTTAAAAGTAAAACAATCTTGAAAATAAAGATTAAAATAATTGGTAAACTTATAAAGGAGCCTATTTAAGTAGTGAATCCCCCTAATAATTTAAGTATTTCATGAAACAAACAACAATTAATTCAAATCAAAAGTTGAGTTAGCATTCACAAAATTAGGTTTAAACATTTCTCAAGTAATTAAACCCTTAATTCCTAAGAGGAGGGAGAGGAATCTCTTCTCAAACCCACTCACTTAGGCCATGCATTAAGATTAAGAAACTATTGAACTAAAGGATCTTGTAGATCTATCTCTAGTATCCCAATCAATCCTCAATTCCTAAGATGTGATAAAAAGTTATCTCTAATCAATTTATAAATATAAATCTCAATCAATACATCGACTTATCAATTGAAACAGACAATTAAGCAATGAAAGGGACAAAAAAACTCATAAAAAGATTAATTGTATTAACTTTGAATCAATCCATACAGAACAAATTAGGGTTCATCAAAACCCAAATAGCAAAACAATTAGTTCCTAAACATTACAATAAAGAAATAAAGAATAGAGAAAGAAGATCTCAAACTATTCATGGAAGAGTAGAGATGAAAATCTTAAATCTTGGATAATAGTGAAGGAATTGATATTCTTCTTTGAGAAATACCAACCAAAACCTAAAAATGAAAGAAAAAAATGAAGTTTCTAAGGGTTTCTCTCTCTAGAAATGAAAATATGACCGAACTCTCTTAAAACAACCCTAAAATTTCTTTAAATAGTGTATTTTTATGATTGACACGGGACAACACGACCGTGACTTCCTTAGCTTTTTGTAGCTTGAATATGTGTCTCCATCTGTTCTTTACTTTGCAGGCTATTTTAGGGCATTTTTTGAAATCTAATTGAGGCTTACGTTCTATGAAATTTGTATATCTTGAAGATTAGTTCATTTTAGGATTTTGAATCACCTCAATCAGACCTCTATAGCTCTAGATAATGCCTAAATACTAAGAGTGACCCAAACAAAAACGGACTGCACAACATCTGAGTTCGATCTAAGTTTTCTCATCCTTAGAAATCTAATATGGAGTTGAGTCATTCATAACAATTATAGCTTAGAAAGTACTCTACAAAGTTGATGAAGACCACTTTTTAATCATGGACCTGTAAGATCACGAAAAACTGCATTGAAGCTAATACGATCAAAACTGCATAATGCTGAAATTCGCTAGTTTCTCTGACACAGGAAGCACACGGACGTGTGGGCTTCCCGTATGGACCCTTCATGCAATCTGCCATTTTGCACAACTCACATGGGAAGGCCACCTGCCCGTGTGACTTCAATGTCAGAGTGAACTTTGGATAAATATGCTTTTCTTTTGCCCGATTCTCAAGCTTTTCAATTCCATTTGACTCCTTGACATATATTATCTTCAAAGTGCCTAAAAGAATTAAAAATCAAGCTTGAACAAACATATCAAATAAATTGAAGGTAAAATTAATATAAGATAAAGCTAAAAAATAAGTGCCTTTAGCACCTATCAGGTTGCTCACTAGAGGGTCCTTGCCTATTTATAGACTTTCATCATTGGATAGATGCTTTGACATATTCTTCATCCTTGGCTTGATCCTTAATTAATTCCTCACATTGAGAGCACGTATTGTTGCTTTCATATTTTGCACATGTTGATGATGTTACTTCCTTGCTCAATTTCCTTAATCTTCTCAACTTTTTGACCTTATTTCTCTCCAATTTCTGTTTCTGCTCAACTTCCTTCCTCACACATTATAAATGTCCTTTTCGTCCTATGGATATGTTTCACTTACATACCTTTTTCTTCTTGGCTGACACTTGAATTACTTTCTTCATATTTCTCAAGAACGTACTTCAAGCTTCCAAAGATTCTATAACTGCTTTTCTGCCTTCCTGCTTCCACATTTATCACATGTTAATAGTCTTTAAGGATTATTATCAGCATCCATTTTCTGGATCCAGATATCGAGGGAATTACGAAAAACCCGATAATGAAAGTTACTACTTTTTTTGAGTCTCAAGAGATTAAGGAGGAGTGAATCTGAGTAAGGGTTGAGAATAATTGGGCTTAAAATTACTTTTCTAGAATCAATTTGGACCCAATTGAAAGAAAAATTAACTTCAGGGACTAAATTGTCAAATTTTTAAAACTTTCGCCCCTTAGGCCAGTTTACTCTACTTAGAGCTGATCAACTGAGCATAGAACCGACCAACTCTACACAGTGCTGATTGACTATTTTCCAAAATCTTATGTTGTTTCACGCATATTTTAAACCTAAAACGCCAAAATTGTAAAAAAAAAAGTTTCTAGAAGATATTTGTGATAATTATTAGGACTTTCAAATATATTTAGTGATAATTATTTGATGTTAAGAGATTTTGTTAAATATTAATCTGATAAGAGAAAAAATAATCGATTGATTTTTAATTAAAAGTATATAGTTATCTGCCCCTCTAAAGTTCCTAACCCTACTACTATAAATAGAATAATACGGCTTAGGTTTAGGGGGCTATACTCAGTAATCATTAGAGTGATACACACATCAATTTTTTAGAACTTCATTAAAGGAAAAAGTCACTAAGTGAGAACTAGAGATTTGGAAACTTATTTTCGAACTACAAAAGGTTTCTCAAGCACAAGTAGCACTAGATTCTCAACCAATATTCGATTCCACCACCTCTTCATCTCTAGAGACTCGAAGATCAACATCCAACAGTGACAACTTAAGGGTTCTCCAAATTCAATACCATCAGCATCCTCATCTTTACAAAATTGGTTCTTTTACTTTATGTTTTAGAAACATGATTAGGATTGGTTTTTATTAGTTATTTTATATGATCCATAATATTTACATGATTAGATTAATATTTTTCTGAATTAATATGTTTATAATTTGCTGGGCATTGAATATGATAATATGAACATGATGGAAATTGAACCCAGTAGTAAGAACATGTGGGGTTTTGATTCTGATAATATGTTTGCTTTTGAATTTTTGATTTGTTTAATCAAATGATTAGGGTTGCATGTTAGATTTATACTTTCTTTCTTTAAAATTAATTAATTGTTAGGATTCCGTGATTAAAACTTGAAATCTGTTGTTGTTCTTCTACTGTTATTCATGTTGTTAGGGTTTGCTTGATTTTCTTAGTTAATTTTATTTAATTTAATATTATTTATGCTTTTTGTTACATTTTTTCTTGAATTATAATCACTTTATGACCTTCTATGCATGTAAAATTGGCTCTAGGATGTGTAATACTCAAGAAATCCAAGAACTAGCTTGGAAAAACCCCTAGAATCGATCTGTTGTTAACCATTCAACCCTAATTTCTCCAATTTTTTTATATATTTTTAAGATATTTGTGTACTATACTTAGTTTTAGGTATTTTCTCTTCAATTTTCTTAGTTGTAGGAGGATTGTAATAGTTAGAATTAATCTCTTGTAGTTTATTTTGGATGATGCCAAATATCTACTGTGTGATTGCGTAAAACTGGACATATAGACATTAGGCCTTGAAATTGGATTTAGCATGAAAATTGTAGCCTATTAGGTTAATGAAATGACATATTGGGCTTAAATTTAAAATCCATATAGACTTAATGGACTTTACCATGTTTTAATTGAACTAATTAGGCATATTAGATTTAAGATCATCTAACTGGGTCTTATCATAAAAAGTAGTTCATTAGGATTAAAGGTTGGAATCCAAAGCATAATTTATAATTTGGCTAGACTAAAAAGGCCTTGTATAAAATTAACTAATAAATTAAATTAATAACTTTAAACTTGGCCTGAGCTTAATAAGATGGGCTAGACTTAGTTAGACCTCACATATTATAGTGCTTGATGTGTAGAAATATAACTGTTACATTTATAGGGAATAACCCGGTAAATAATAAAATAAAAATAAAAAATACACAAATAGGGAAGTTGGCTTCCAGATCCATATTTGGATTTGTAGCATAAACTTCCTTATGGAATCAAAAAACATCACTTATTAGTAAAAGTGTTCCGGTACCCGAGTGGCGACTCCCATCTTCGCACTAATCTCTATAACTAGTTAGCGTGTCCTTAATTAGGTTGAAAAACCTTACAGTACCGTAATCACTAAAGACACTTGGATATACGTCCGAAATTATCAATCTGACTCCTAGCCAGTGGGCCGAGGATTTACATATAGGTTAGAATTCCATATATAGTTCAAAATTCATAAATTTTAAGATTTAGATCAATACTAAAAGGATTTTTTTTCTATGGCCCTAGCAAAATTTAATAGGCTTAGGCTATTACTAAATTTAGGTGTAAATAAGTATTAGTATCAATTAGAAATATAAACCAAAATTTTAGTATTAATTTACTCTAATTTTAGCTTCATTTATTTTTAAAAGGGGTGATATAGCTTTTATCAAAAGAAAAAAAAAGGAGAGGAAGCACAAAAAAAAAGAAGAGAAAAAGACTCTTTCTCTATGTTTAGAATAAGGTAAAATAAGAGGAAAAAAAAAAAAGAAAAAAGAAAGAATATTTTCTGTTTGAGAAGGAGAGGAAAATTACAGAGAAAGGAAAATAACTATCTTTTTCTTTTTATAAGCCTCTTGGGTTTGGCTTCATCTTCTTTGTTTAAATCATCTTTTAGCATTCTTAGTTATCAACCTGCAATATATTGTAATTCTCCACACCCATGTTGAGTTTTTTTTTTTTTTTTTTTTTAGTTACAATGTGCAATTAGAAGAAAAGTTCTGTCAGTTCCTTCCCACCATACCATTATTACTATAACAAATCTTTAAATTATGGATTTTATCATTTAGAATCAAGTAAAGCTCAAAGACTATGGAGACAAACGACTTCTTTTTCAATTTTGTCTAATTTTTTCTGCTAAATAAAAAGGCATAATAACATTAAAAAATAAGTTCTTACTTCCAATTTCAAATTTGGTCAATTCTTTTAATTTTTACTTAAATGGCCTAATTTGGCTAATTAATTTTAATTATAGCCAAATTAAAATCTTAAGTCAAAATAGGATGACGTAGCAAATGATGTATTATTATTTATTATCAATAACTTACATGTTATCCCCACATGTATTTACATATCACATATGAGTTACCAAGTTTAGGTTATAGATAAATAAGAAAGTGAATTACAAGTGAAAATCATAAATTAAAAAGAAGAATGAAGGATAAAATTATTTTTTTCTTCACTTTTATCGTGATTTTATTCAGTTTTTTAAAAGGCAAATAATATTAGTAAAGTAAAAAGTGGTTAGTATCTAAGATTAAGAGAGTAGTATCCAATTTTGACTGAAATTTTAATTTGGCTATAATTGCAATTAATTAGCCAAATTAAGCCATTTAAATAAAAATTTTAAGGTTGGACTACATTTACAAAAAGAGACAAAATATTTAAATTTTTAATGTCATTAGGTCATTCAAAATAATAGGGTACATTACAAAAAAAAGTTACCCCAATTTGTATGTATATTTCCAATTTAAACCCCTAAAAAATAACTTTTCTAGCAATATCATATATACACTCGACTAATTAATTATAATTATACAACGTTAATTACAATTACAGATAATGAAAAATGTTTAGACAAACATTATTTATGATTGTAGAATATAAAATGTGGTTTAGTTTATGATGTATGATATTTATGTTGATCAGTATGTATTGATAAATTATAAATAGAAGTCGAGCAATGTAAATGTAAAATGTTGTGACTTTTTTCAAAAACTGTGTTTTGTCATCAAGAACCATTTTAATTATAAAAATCTTAGAGTAGTGGAAAAAAAAAGAAAGAATAATCATGGCCATTTATTGTACCTTTTAAGATCTATACTACTAGTTTTAAGCAACATTTCTTTCATTTTTTAAGCTTTATCAATAGGATGTTAGAAGCACATTTTGCTTCCTGAATGTATCCTACAAACTGAAAGCAAAAAAAAAGAAGAAGTTTAAATTCCAATTACAATCTTGAAATTGAAACATGATATACAAAAATATACACCAGGCACTAGAAAATGATTAGTTTTCAAATAATCATATATACGAAAATTAAATGGATTCCATGTCTAGTTGCTTGAAATATATACCACAAAATAATCTATGTATCACCATGGCAGCAGCCTGGGAAGACTAAACTTAGTTTACAATGTTCACTATTCAAACAAAATATTAGTAATTTCATTGAAATAAGAAAGCAGATTAGACCCTCCAAAAGCATATAAAAAATGCACATTATTCAAAAGTATACAAGTTTAATAAAATAAACTAGTCAGTCCCACTTCAATCTTTATTAATTAAAAAAGTAATGAAATCCATTAAAAACAAAAAGTATCTCATAACTTAATTAAGAAAAAAAAGAAACAAAACCATTCAATCAAGTAGATAAATATTAAAATCAGCTAATGCTTCTGTTGGAGGCTTTAGTGGGTGTCTCATATTCTCTCCTTGACTTCAAAACTGAAAAGCCTCCATCATTTTAGATCTCTGCAGTCCAATTTCATATAAGAGATTAGCACAATCTGCAAGAAGTTACTCCCCAAAATCACATGTTCATTGACATTTTAAATCACGCAATGCATATATAATAAAGCATATATATATATATATATATCATAAATAATTTTTATAGACATTTATCCGTAATCCTACTATTCGGAAAATAGAACGGTACCTTCATCACTTGTCTTCAATTTTTGATGTCTGACTGTGGACATTTCTTTGCATGAAGTATTCTAGAAGTGCATTACTCTCATCTTCACCAATCACCATACCATTGTTCTCCACAGAATTTGCAGCTCCATTGTGTAGAAGATCATCCAATTGCCCTGTATATAAATTATTGTGCAACAAAACAAAATCAATTATTATACTACAGAATCATTCATGAGCATATTTTTAATAAAATCCATGAAAAAAGAAAATTAAAAGATTCATGAAATATTTATTCATGCAACTGCCATCATCATTGTACATATAAAATGAAGTTCATTTTGGCTATTGGGCCTCCTAAAAAGAACTAAAAAAATTCATATAAATTTAGTGATAAGAGGTATAGCATACATACTTATTGGTAGAGGACTTAAGACTCCTGGATCACCATCGTTGATAAAGCTATCACTGAGGTCATAGTCATCATCATCAGTTGAACGCTTACTTTCAGTATAAGCAATGTCCATTCCAACCGAACCACTTAAAATTATGATAAAAGGAATACATATATAAACACTAATTTTTATAAAAATATTTAATAAAATTAGTAAACAATGTACTATTTTATTATATGAGCCACTTAAAGTTATAATAAAAGGAATACATATATAAGCATAAGAACAAATAACATATATAATACATATACCAACCAAAACATACCTAATTTGATGGAATGCAAAAAAAAAAAAGAAAAAAAAAAACAGACAAAGGATACAATGAGTCTTCTCGTTCATAATCATCGTCATGAAGACTATGGTTGCTAATAAAATAACCAGAAAGGAAAACACTTCCATTCCCGATAATCGAGAAAACGACGTCGTCTTTCTCTCCAAAAACGACATTCAATGGCACGGTTGCTGATTTCTCAGTATCCAAACAACACAAGCTTATAGATTTCTTATTCTCGCCAACTTTACATTGAAGAATTACTTTCCCTTCAGGATTTTGATGCCCCAAAACAGCCTGCACCCAGAATAACAGTTTTACAATTTTTATGAATTTTTTTTTTTTATTTCAAGAAAAAAGAAAGAATAATGAAAACCTGAGTAATCCGAATCCTGTCTCCATAGTTCTTCACCAGAGTATATGGCTCACTGTCAGTTACTTCCACTCCTAAAACATTTTTAACACAAAACTAGTAACAATATGTGCTCAACTCAATATGAAAGTAAATGGCAAAAATTAAAAAGAAAACAATGTAGATACTAACCCCAAAAGGCCATTAGAGACTTGATGAACCAAATTCAAAATGAAGACTAATTAGGGTTCCTATATGTGTTTATATTTATTAGCAAATTCAATATGTGCTCTTCTTATTCTTTTCTTTTTTTCTATATTTTAGTTTTATCATATTTAATGTTATTATTATATGTAAAACTAGGGTTTCTATATGTGTGTTCATATTTATTGTAGTTATGACTAATTAACATTCTTGTTTTATGGTAACCCTAAATCTTGAACTCTTCAATTTCCAGGATTGTTAATTACTTCCAAATTAAAAAGACCATAACCAACTTAAAGATAGAAAAAAAGGTCACAATTCGGGATTCTTTTTTAAGAAAAGATAGATGATTGCAATTTCATTATTTGGAAGATTTCTTGATTTTTGGTCGGATCATATAAGAAGATTTTATTGCTCTTTTAAGGTTAATTATTTTTAGTGGTTCCTTGAATTTTGCATGGATCGAGTTTAAGGAATTTATTTACCTGTTGAGAAATGGTTTAATTTATGATATTATTTTAGTAAAATAAATCTTTAGAAAACAATTTATTTTCTTGATGATTGTAAATATATTTAACAAGAGTCTTTTTGTTGATTCAAAAAAAAAAAAATTGCACAAAAAATAAGTTATATTACGATTTATATATAAATTAGTTATTTATCCGTACATTACATGACCATTATTATTATATAATTATAAAATTCAATTGATAAATAAATTTTGATGTAATTTTTAATATTTAATAGTTCTTCATCATATTCTAAAAATTTCAGTAAATTAGATATTTTTAGTTTTTCTTTTTAATTTTTCAATATTTTAAGATTTTATTAGTGTACTGATATAAAGTTTATTTAAAATTAGAAATTATTATATAATTAAAAAATTAATTTATTAATAAATATAATATTCAAAATATCTTTTCTAGAATTAGAATTATTATATAATTAGAAAACTAATTTATTAGTTAAAATAATATTAAAATATAATTAATATGCTATTTTTTAGAATAATTATTATATAATTAGGAAACTAATAATTATCTAACTAGAAAACTAATTTATTATTGATACGTGTCAGTATCTATTTTTCGGATTTAGATATTAAGGAAATTACGAAAAATCTGATAATGAAAGTTACTATCTTTCTCGAGTCTCAAAAGGTTGAGGACGGCGAATACCAATTAGGGTTGTGATAATTGAACCAAAATTGCTTTTCTAAAATAAATTTGGACTCAATTAACAGAAAAAATTAAATTTGAAGGGTGAAATGATAATTCTCAAAAGTTTAGGGACTAAATCACAAAAAAATTCAAATTCTTTTGGCTCTGCATGCAGCCGACATAAAGCCGGTCAGCTCAGCATAGAGCGGATTGGCTCTATATAGAGCCAATTGGCTCTGTATAATCCCGATTGGCCTATATTTCTATTTTTAATGTCGTTTTCTGATTTAAAACGCCAAAAATACTTTCTAAGAAATATTATCAATAAATATTTTGAATCTAAAAGGACTTAGATGGATAAACATTCGATAAATCAAAAGGGTTTAATTTTTTAAATTAATTATTGTTATCATCTAATCTATGTAGGGTTTCCTGCTGCAATAAATAGAACATTATGTCCTAAATCTTGGGTTAGCTACGTCGATTAACTACAACTGTTATCAAGCAAAGAGTTTTAGGCAGTTAATAGGAATAATCAGTGAAGAACTCAAATTAGGAAATCTGTTTAGAATGACAAAGAATTTCTTAGAAACCTTTTTTACCGATCAAACACTTAATCAAACCCTAAAAAAGACTAGATTCATATCCAATCTTTGATTCCACCTCCTCATCATCCCCAAAGACTCGAGGGTCAGTATAGTATGGTGACAACTTAAAGATTCCAAAAGCCTGCATCATTAGCATTTGCTTCTCTTTGCTCTTTAATTTTATGATTCTAGAAAAATGATTAGGATTAATTTCAAATGATTTACATGATTTATGTGATGAAATCTAGAATTTTTAATGGATTAATATGTTTCTGCCATGATTATGTTTGTTGGGTTTTGGAATCCGAAGACATGATACGTGCTGGGTTTTAGAATCGGATAACATGTTCTATATTGGATTTTGAACCTGATGATTTGAATGATTATGATAACATGTTAGATATTAATTTTTTATGACTTTCATATAATTATATGATGATATTTATTTTTAGGGTTGCATGATTGAAAATTAGGATCTGTCATGTGAAGTTTCTTTTATATATATATTTGATTTTTTTGTGTTTTGATTTTATTTAATTGAGTTTTATGTCTTTATGTCGATTTATTATATGTATTAGTGTTTTTTTTTTTTATCTTTTATGCATGTAAATTGGCTTCTGGGGGAGAGGGATTGAAGAACTGAGCAAAACCAACCGAGATCAAGCCCTAGAGTTGATCGACTTAGTGCTAAGCCGGTCGGCTCAATGACCATAACCAATTGGTTGTGCTTTAAAGTTTGACCTAATTTTAGATTTTGTTCCTTTTATGGCAGTTTATGTACATTGTAACCTAGTTTAGTTGTTTTTATTTGATTTCTTCAGTTGTAGGAGAGTTGGAATAGCTAAATTTAATTTTCTACCTTTATTTTATATTTTATTTTGAATGTATGCCAAATACTTAGATATCTAATTGCTTAGTAAAACTGGACATATAGACATTAGGCCCTAAAACTAGATCTTAACATGAAATGGTAGTCCATTAGGTTAATAAGATGAGATATTAGGCTTAAATTAAAATCTATATAGACTTAGTGGACTTTTGCCATGCTTTTAATTAATTAATGAGCTTGCTTAGAATAAGCTCATCCAATTAGGCCTCAACATGTAAAAAAGATAGTCCATTCAGGTTAAAAGGTCTGGTAATTAAAAAGTATAATTCGTAATCGGGCTAGACTAGATGGGTCTATGTACATAACTAAATAATTAAATTAGACTAATAACTTAAATAAGGATTAGGCTTAAATAAAATGGGCTAGACCTAGGTGGACCTCACATGTTGTAATGCTTGCTTATAAATTATAATTGTTGTATTTATAGATAATAGCCCGTTAAACAATAAAATTAAAAATAAGGAAATACAAATAAGAAAGTTGGCTTATGGATCCATTTATGGATATGGCGAAGCTTCCTTATGGAATTGAGAAATACCACTCAATTAGTAAAAGTGTCTTAGAGAATTACCCGAATGACGACTCTTATCTTCGCGCTACGTCTCTATGACTAGTTAGTGTGTTCTTGATGTGCGTAGAATACACACATCTAAATGGGGTTTTTAAGGCTGATTTTATGTACATTTGGATGTGAATTGGTCCCAACACTCACCCTATGCGTTTGTTTGTGTGCTTTAGGTCTAAAAAAAATCAAAAAGTGATAAAGGGAAGAGTTGGAGCAGAATTGGACGTCAAAGTTGCCGAAACAAGTCGAGTTTGCGCATCCCTAATCTGAACATGGCCGTATTGGTTTTAACACTGGCCGTGTTCCCAACACGGGCACCAAAACGGGCCGTGTTAGGTGCATTAGACATCAAAGAAGAAGAGGCGTTAGGGAGCACGACCACAGAGAGTAACACGGCCATCAGCACGGGTCCGTGTTCCCAACAGGGCCAAGAACACCAGACCATGTTCCAAACATGGCCATCAACACGGCCATGTTTGCGGCGGCTGGACGAATTAATTAAAAGAAAGAAAAGAGGAAAAGAAAAGAAAAAAAGGGGGGAGAACATCCCAAACCCTAATTTTTCTCTCTCTAAGGGTTTTTTGAGTTAGAACCAACGAAAAAGGAGACTTGGACCAAGGTTTAATTGGATTTCCTTCAAAGATTGAAGATTAGGCGAGGTTTGTTGATTGGTTTCAATTTGAGCAAGAGAAACAAGAATCGATTCAAGATTGGGCAAGAGGAATTTGAGCTGTTTACTCTCATCTAATAGTGTATTCGGGTTTCTCTACCTTTACTCATTTTTGTAATTGAATTCTTGTGGGTTTTGATAATGAACATGTTTAGCTAGATTGATTAAATCCATTGGGATTTCTTTACTATGTTGGCTTAATATTATATTGTTGGATTGTTTGAGTTAGTTTTGTATTCTTCTTGCTTTTAGCATTAATAAGATAATGCATTATTCATGAGACGTTGTGAATTATGGTGTTTAGATTGCTTTATGTGATTGAGAAGTCCATTTGGCAATTGAAATTTTGAATAGCAAGAACTGGTTAATAATCACTTAGAGATAAGGATAATTAACTAGCCGGATTAAGAATTAACAAAGCTTAATAGAGGCAGATTAAAGCTTAATGCTAATTTAGGAATCAACCATTAGGAAGAGATTCCAACTTTAGGTTAATAGGTTTAGGAATTCGGTTATCTCGAGAGAGAAACCGAATTCAGTTAAGAATTTATCCACGGGTAGCATAATTGGAATCATCAATCCTTTATCTTTTGTTTGATTGCCAACTAGTTTAGGTTCCCTTTGGGTTTGCTTTCTTGTCTTGGTTATTTCATTTATCCATTTACTCCTGCATCTCCCTTAGAACTTAGCTTGTAGCTATTAGTTAGTTTAGAAATTATTCATCATTCATTTTAGGATAATATAATAAAGAACAAAGAAGTAACTCTAGGCTTTCACTTTCCCGAGGAATACGACCTTGATACTTGCCATTAGTACTAGACTGCATCGATAGGTACACTGCCTTAGATTGTAGCTGCATAGAAAGCGATCATCAAGTTTTTGGCGTCGTTGCCGAGGAACTGTTTGAAAACTAGAGTGAAATTTGCTATTTGTTAATTTAGCCATTTTATTTTTACTATTTTATGGTTTTTATTTATTTATTTATTTTTGTACATATCTATTTAGTTTAAGTTTATGATTCAGGTAGTGAATGATAAGGAGGTTCAATGCTAAATTCAAACTCTTTGTATGACACGTTGGAAAATGAAATCAGGAACCAAGAGAGTGCTACAAAATTGGGATATCCGTGCATCTTTAGAAGCTCGAGTGGAATCATTTTGCAGGGCTATCGATCAACTTTCCACTCCTATCCTTTCACCTCAAGTTTTTTATGAATTTTGTTGTAGTTTACATTTGAGTAATAATTGTCCATTGTATAGTGATGTTGCTTATTGTTCTTATAACTATGAACATGTGAATTATACGGGAAGTTGGCCAAATGACTCGTATAGAAGTACCTACAATCAAGAATGGAGCACTCATTCACCCTTTGGATGGAGCTTAGATGACCAAGAACCACCAGAATTTCAGCAACTACATCAGCAGCCTAATCTTGCACCTTCAACTCAAGATGAAGAGTTAGTGTCGGAGGAGCTGGTGATGAGGTTCATTACAAGTCTTGATGATAGATTCCAACAAACAGAGAGGGTACTTGAAAGTCAACAAGCCTCAATTGAGAACATAGAGCATCAAGTAGGCTTGATCTTCAAGTTACTAGCGGTAGAACAATGGGAAACTCCACTAAACACTACTGAATTCGAGGAACATTTGAGCGCCATCACTTTGCGTTCAGGTGAGAATTTTTCTAGTTTATCTACTATGTTTGACGATGATGCTTCTGTGAAGGACGATTTCTTGAACATGGAGATGGAACCAGAAAAGGAAGAGGCGAACATGATTCCTCTGAAAGACTATCAATAGGAATGTACAGTTGATGATGCTGAGTTGCAGTTAGAGGAATTTTTGGTGGATTTTCCACAAGTCCCTTCGATGATGGAAGATGACCATGAGTTATCCAATGAAGAAGTCTTGAAGGAGCTCGAGTTTCTTCTAGCAAGTGAACCAAGCCAAGGACTGGAGAAAACCATCGATATTCTTGAAGAAATTGCCCAACCGTCGATCCTTCCAATTGGTGAAACTCCAGCTTTCAAATTGGAAGAGCCCCTAGAGCATCATAACTACATGCAAATATATGAGGAGCGAGTTTTGCCCATCATACTGGCAGCTTGCTTGACCGTCGGGAAGAGGAATTTGACGATTAGTCCTCTAAGCGGATACTTGAAGCCATTTGCTTGGAAGAAGGATGGATGGTCATCAATCTCCACTGTTTGCTTTTCACCATGAGTCCAGCTAAGAAGACTCAGAAGAGCTTTTGGGAGGCACTCCAAATTCTATTTTTCAATTTTAATATTCTACCCTTTCATTGTGAACTTAGTTTGATTAGATTTTACAGTTTATTTTTGTTAAGTTTTATTTATGTTGAGTGTATGAGTTGAGGACTTATTGGTTGTGCAAGTGAGAAAGAGTGAGAAAGTGTTGAGAATCTCCAGTTTTGCAGTTTTTGGAGCTTAACACGGGCGTGTTCAAGACCGTGTTCCCAACACGTTTATCTATGATGACCGTGTTGATAAACACGGACCATGTTCTAGTTGCAGAAAAGACAAACTTCAAGGGGGACACGCTCACAGAAGGTAACACGGCCCTAAACCCTAAACCGTGTTGGCAACACGCCCCGTGTTGATACAACACGGACCGTGTTCCATTTGCGCAAAATCAAATTAAAGATGGACACGTTCATAGAAGGCAACAAGGGAATTTATGCCCGATCGTGTTCCCAACACGTCCCCGTGTTTCCTAAACATGGGCATTTTCATAGAAGTTGGTAAGTCAGCACGTTTAAATTCACTTAACACGGCCCGATATCCAGACCGTGTTCATGAACACGGCCCTTGTTGGTGAACACGGGCGTGTTCCGGTCACTGCCTATATATACCACTTCATTTCAAAATGGCCAAAAATTTTGGCAATTCTCTCCTCTCTTGCTCTCTCCCTTTTTTTTATTCTCATCTTGAAAGCTTTGGATATTGCGTTTGTCAAGTAAGTTCCCTCCAACTTCATTTTCCATTCTTTGTTTTTTATTTTGATATTAATTCGAATTTGTATTTTCTTTGTGGTCGAATTGTGTTTGAATTTTTTTTATTTTATATTTTTATTATTTTATTATTTGGTGCATGGATTTACATTCATGTTTGTGTTTAAATTTTCTTTTGTTTTCTTTAATTTAGTTTATATACTTAACTTGTTCAAATTTTTTCGTTTTTCTTTTCTACCATTATTCATGTTTGTGATTAATTCTTTATTCTCCTCTTTATTATTATTGTTGGCCGCTAAACAATAGGCTCTGTCATATGTAGTCGACTCTGTTTGTGTCTATTATATATTAACTTGTTGGTTTGCCTTGTGATGGATTATGGCAAAGTTAAACTTCATATGGATGAATTGAAAATTTAATTGGTTAGCATTGGTTGGCAGTGTTGTGGATTGAATTTTCTTTGCAGGACATTGAGCGGTTTAATTTTATCGAGTTAAATCATTCGTTTTGTCCATTTTATGCCATTATGCTGCTAGAATTTCGTTGATCCTTAGTACTAAAAAATTTTCTTTTTCAGGTACCATGTCCACCAGACAAGGATCGAGAGTTTAAAAGAGGAGGCGGACCAATGGTTCCTCTTCCTCTCGATCATCAGGTGCTGCACCGACTAGTTCAGGCCAACTTAGACCACCGCAGTGCCATCGATTCCTACTTTTCCAAGGGCAGCCCACCTTCGAGTAGAGATATCAATCGATGAGGCATAAAGATTTGGGATAGGGGCGTAGGATAGACTGGCCAGTACTAGAGACAGTCGGACTTGCAGCTGTAGTCCGCCGATATCTTGAGACACCCCCATTTCAACATTTCTTTGAGATAGTTGAACCAACATATAGGGAGTTGACTGTGGAGTTTGCCAGCACTTTCTTTCTGCTGAGCCAGTTGCGGGACTTTAAGCAACCGGATGCGATCAGTTTTAGATTAGCAGAGAAGACTTTCACAATGAGTGTACAGTAGTTTGGGGTACACTTAGGCTTGTGGACTATCAAGGATGTCACTGGGGAGGTTTATAGTCGCTGTATACATACGCTTGGTGTGTCATATCCGCAGATGTGGGCTGAGATTTCTGATGGCACTGAGGGGTACAATGCCAGCCAGTCCAAGGCATCTAACTTGCCTGAGGGACTGTGGTACTTGCATGCATTGCTGGCTAGGACCATCACTGGCAGGGGAGATAGCGGTGGTATAGTTACCCAATCGGACCTGTTTATACTTTACAGCATGCATCAGCACCAGTCCGTCGACATGGGATACTTGTTGGCCAGAAAGATCAGTGCCTTCTGCAACAACTCAAAGAAGGTATTTTTCTGTTTTGGGACTTACATTACTCGACCGCTAGGAGCTTAGGAGTTTTGGAGGAGGCGATACCATATTTGACAGAGCTAGGGGTGATGGAGACGTTGGGACTTCCCCAGTTGGTTAGTATGGGAATGGTGACTCGTAGGCAGGGTCCATTAGGACCAGAGTGTAGACTGAGGAGTGCTCTCTTGGCAGCACTCAGAGAGGAGCGACCTGCCCCACGAGCCCTTGGTACACAAGATGTCCCACCTTCTTCTTTTGATATTCTAGAGTCTTCCTCTAGACTGTCTACTTCAGCTCCTTCTGGTTCTTCATTAGCTGTTTTAGGAGTCTCCCCAATTAAGTTTAGAGAGCTGCAGCTTAGAGTGTAGAGGTTAGCAGAGGAGCAGCAGCAGCACTTCATTCGACAAGAGGCTTTTCAGCAAGACCTTTTATAGCATCAGGCTGAGTTTCAGAGCCAGATGATGGCTCAGTTTGAGAGGCAGAGGGCTATGCTTCAGGCCCTGATTGAGCAGAGCATTAGGTTAGAGGCCTCTATGGCCAATGACATGTTTGATGATATTTTTGCTACAGACTATGCCCCTGCCTGTCCATAGAGCCGGGTTACAGCGCAAAGCCATTTTGACATCCCTCTAGCGGATGATCCAGCGGACCCTCCCTCTCCGACTGAGCACCCTTCACCACAGCAACCTGACGAGCCTCATATTGACGCTGCTCCTGCTGATCCACTAACTCCTGTATGTGACACTACTTTCGACCCTCATATAGTAGCCACTCCTCCACCACAGACCAGCCAACGCCCTGATATCCCTAATGATGCACCTCTTTTCACTCCGGAGCCATAGTCAGGGCAGTATTAGCTCTTTTTCCTTTTTCATTTCTTATATTTTGTACATTGAGGACAGTGTGTCCTTCAAGTGTGGGGTGGTGATATTTCTATACACTTGTTTTCGTGTTTTTATTGTTTTGTATATGAGATTCAGATCCTTTTCTAGTGTATATATCGCATTTCATTTATCCCATCTCAGTTAGTTGTTTATTCTTTGTGCAATTTTTTGTAAAATTTTGAAATTTTTTCACTTTGTTTAGATGCTATTACTGTTGACTTGATTTAGAATTCTTATTTATGTCCATGTGATCGGGTAAAATCGATAGTGTTCAGTCTTGTGGAAGAATGTAAGTTATTTAGTTTGAGTTTTGTAATAAAAAGTTGCTTTGGTTTATTTAATTCTGTTTTGATGATTTTTGTTTGGAACCTACTCAAAAAGCACACTTGTGAGAAATTGAGCCTCAATTGTAAGCATACACTCTATATGCTTTTATTTAATTCTTGTTGAGAGTGCCAATTACTGTCTTTACTTTTAGAACTTGCTCGGTAATGCTTATGAGGGACACAAGGAGAGTTTAACACTTTGGTATGATAGAGGCACTTAGATTTTTCATTTTAGCCAAATAGCCTTCATTCGTTTATTGATTCTGTAGATAACCCCCTCTTTCACCATTTTTTTATCATATTTTATTACCACTTAGTTTTATTCTGCTTTGGGTTATGATTTTGCACATGAGTTGTTTTTATTGGGAATTTTTGTCTCGGGAATAGCATTGGAATCTTGTACCAGCTTCCTTCAATCCAAAAGAAATTCACTCTATTATGTGAATGTTTTTCCCTCATGATATATATATATATATATATATATATATATATATATATATATATAATAATAATAATAATAATAATAATAATAATAAAAAGAATAAAAGAATAATAAGAAGAATAAGAGGGAAGGGTGATGAAAAGAAAGAAAGTAAGTGAGCTAATTGTTTAATTGCTTTTCGGAGTTTACATTTTGACTTGATTCCTATTTCCCACCTTGGACTACTGTCCATTGTTTACTCCTTATGATTATTATGGCTTGTGTGCAGGTCATTTATCTCATTGCAGAACACCATAGGTTCAACTCTGACCAAATTTACCTACCCTTACCTCATCCCCATTACAACCCTTATAAAGACCTCTTGACATGGTTGTTGACTCTCCATAAGTGGTAGGAGTAGGATTTAAGAGCAAGCATATAGTAAGTAAGGCAGTAGTTGATGCATTAAGCGATTAAACACTACCCTTTAAACATTTTGAATGATTTAGAGTGAATCTTGTGAGGAGTTGGTTCTGAATAATTTTGTTGAGATAGTATTTTGTGAATCAATAGCATCTTGGTTGTGATGATTGAATTGATTGCTTCGTTTCTTTTTGCTTGACTTATGCTTGTTAAGGATAACTGCATGAGCTCTCTACTTTATCCGCAGTTTAAGTGTTGTTCCTTAGTGGTTTATTTTCCTTATTTTACTCTTGATTGCTTAAGGACAAGCAATGAGCTAAGTGTGGGGTTATTTGATGTGCGTAGAATATACACATCTAAATGGGATTTTTAATGCTGATTTTATGTATATTTGGATGTGAATTGGTCCCACTACTCACCTTATGCGTTTGTTTGTGTGCTTTAGGTCCAAAAGAAGTCAAAAAGTGATAAAGGGAAGAATTGGAGCAGAATTGGATGTCAAAGTTGCCGAAACAAGTCGAGTTTGCGCATCCCTAATCTGAACATGGCCGTGTTGGTTTTAACACTGGCCGTGTTCCCAATATGGGCACCAAAACGGGCCATGTTGGGTGCACTAGACATCAAAGAAGAAGAGGCATTAGGGAGCACGACCATAGAGAGTAACACGGCCATCAACACGGGTCCGTGTTCCCAACAGGGCCAGGAACACGGGTCCGTGTTCCCAACAGGGCCAGGAACACCAGACCGTGTTCCCAACAGGGCCAGGAACACCAGACCGTGTTCTCAACACGGCCAAGAACACCAGACCCTGTTCCCAACACGGCCAGGAACACCAGACCCTGTTCCCAACACGTCCATCAACACGGCTATGTTCGCGGTGGTAGGACGAAGTAATTAAAAGAAAGAAAAGAGGAAAAGAAAAGAAAAAAGGGGGGAGAACGTCCCAAACCCTAATTTTTCTCTCTCTAAGGGTTTTCTAAGTTGGAACCAAGGAAAAAGGAGACTTGGACCAAGGTTTAATCGGATTCCCTTCAAAGATTGAAGATTGGGCGAGGTTCGTTAATTGGTTTCAATTTGAGCAAGAGGAACAAAAATCGATTCAAGATTGGGCAAGAGGAATTGGAGTTGTTTACTCTCATCCAAGGGTGTATTCGGGTTTCTCTACCTTTACTCATTTTTGTAATTGAATTCTTGTGGGTTTTGATAATGAACATGTTTAGCTAGATTGATTAAATCCATTGGGATTTCTTTACTATGTTGGCTTAATATTATATTGTTAGATTGTTTGAATTAGTTTTGTATTCTTCTTGCTTTCAGTATTAATAAGATAATGCATTATTCATGAGATGTTGTGAATTGTGGTGTTTAGATTGTTTTATGTGATTGAGAAGTCCATTTGGCAATTGGAATTTTGAATAGCAAGAACTGGTTAATAATCACTTAGAGATAAGGATAATTAACTAGCTGGATTAAGAATTAACAAAGCTTAATAGAGGCGGATTAAAGCTTAATGCTAATTTAAGAATCAATCGTTAGGAAGAGATTCCAACTTTAGGTTATTAGGTTTAGGAATTTGGTTATCTCGAGAGAGAGAAACCGAATTCAGTTAAGAATTCGTCCATGGGTAGCATAATTGGAATCATCAATCCTTTATCTTTTGTTTGATTGCCAACTAGTTTAGGTTTCCTTTGGGTTTGCTTTCTTGTCTTGGTTGTTTCATTTATCCATTTACTCCTGCGTCTCCCTTAGAACTGAGCTTGTAGCTATTAGTTAGTTTAGAAATTATTCATCATTCATTTTAGGTTAATATAACAAAGAACAAAAGAGTAACTCTAGGCTTTCACTTTCCCGAGGAATACGACCTTGTTACTCGCCATTAGTGCTAGACTGCATCGATAGGTACACTGCCTTAGATTGTAGCTACATAGAAAGCGATCATCAGTTCTCTATTAGGTTAAAAAGCCTTGTAGCGCCGTAGTAGCTATAGACACTTGGGTATGTGTTTGAAATTGTCACCCCCAATGGCGACTCCATTAAGGATAAGAGAAGTGGATTCTAGTGTATCCTTATTTTTAATTTTATTATTTAACGAGTGATTCTTGCATTGTATATTTTGCATTTTGGTCCATATAGCTTCGATGTCGTTGGTTAGTAGTTCTTTGGCTCCATCTGAACCTTGAAATTATGATATTGGCTAACCATCACTCATAAATAATGAGTAAACTTCCTTCGTCGCATGGAACGTGAGTGGGAAGACAAGCAAATGAATGATATTTTTATTTGTAGGAGCCTTTTATCCTTACCCAAGATTCAGCTCATAGTAATGACAATAGTAATCTCCCTTAGGAACCATTTGATTGCTATATAAGATATTTTCCCGTATAAGTGTTTAAAGCCCATATTTTAGAATACTTTGACCTAAAACTTTTAATGTTAGGCCTTAGGCCGAACATTACACAGGCTTTACTCTTATATTGGAAACTATAACCTTGTTTGCTTTAACCTGCTTTGAGAGCTTATTGCATGCATGTTGGGACTACTGTCCCCTGTTGATATAAAGGCCAGGCCTAAAATCCTAAGGAAGAAAGACTTGTCATGAACCATGTGTGGGAGAAATAAGGTTGGAAGGATGCTTGTACAGTATCTAGTAAATTCTGTATTTGCTAACCTTCCTTTTGTCTTTATGCATTACATGTGCATCATGCATCTTATGCATCATACTAACTTTATTTTTTGAAGCCATATAGATTCTCCTTTGGTTTGAAAAAGAAAATAGAGCGATAGGCTAGAGAGGGTACCTATTTTACCAAAGATCTGATCTGTGCTAGAGTACCTCGAAAGGCTAAGACGTCAAGCTTCTGTGACCGAAGTCGAAGCTCCACTAGAAATGGCCAACGAAAGAGCTAATAAGCAGGATGTCGAGATCCTTAAGAATGCTGTTATCGACAATTTCAAGGGTGTGATTCAAGAGTAGCTAACCCTCTTACTGCTATTGTTTTGCATGTTAATACTGCTGAAACTACTACTACTAATGCTAAAACTGAAGACCCTGTTAGAAGGAGAGTGCCTAAAAAATTCTAGGATTTTGATGAATTTATATTGTACCAGGCCAAAAGGGAGACTGCCTTTGCCACTAATTAAGCTGTGAGTAGCTTAAGTGCAAGGCTTGAGAAGATGCAAGGCATGCTGGAAATCAAAGGGTTGGACCCGACCTGTGATTTCGACGAGCTGGTTTTGGCAAGTGAGGAGAAGCTGCTTAAGAAGTTCAGAATGCTCGAACGAGATTGGTGATCCGAAAGTTCATCTAAAGCAATATGTTACTATCATGGGAACTACTCAGCTAAGTAGGACCCAAATTGTCAAGCTGTTTGTATTGTCCTTAGAAGGACCTACTGTAAATTGGTACCGTGGACTCGAAAAATCCACCAAAGCTTAATGGTAAGATTTATGTAATTATTTTATCAAGTAATATGATTATAACACTCATTTGGAGGTGTTAATAAGGGACCTTGATTCCATTAAGCAAAAACCAAATAAGTCATTCTATGATTTCTTGACCAGGTGGAGGAATAAGGCCGAGTTAATGAAGAACAAGCCTTCTTAAAAGGACCAAGTTCATATAGTGGTCTAAAAAATGTTGTTCTAGGCTAGATTTAGAGGCTCTAGATGATGGATTCGAAGACCTTTATGGATTTGTATGACGACAGGCTTCAGGTTGAAGAAATCAAGAACGACAAAAGAAAGAATGTGAGAACTGGCGGGAGGCCAAATTATCAGGCTAGAAGGAGCAGAACCCTAGATGTGAATGTTGTCCAGCAATCGAAGAGGTTCTCCAACTTGAAATAGCCTCTTTCGAAGATCTTCAAAAGGCTTGTAATAATGGCCTGCTCCAACCCACTACCTTTAATAACCTACCAAACCTTAATGCACCCGATTGTAAGCCCAACACCCATTGTAAATTCCACCGAGCACCCAGACACCACACAGACAACTATATATGCCTCAAGCACGAGATCTAAAACTTTATTGATGCCAAAAAGTTGATTAACCCTGACCAACCTAGCACCAAGAAAAAATCTCTATCTAACTATAACAATACATCACCCTTGAACTTGGTATCTATGATCAACCCTGATTTTAGTGAAGAGGAGGTTATGGATTTCATCCAAGATATACCTACACCCGAAATAGAGCCAAAAGCCCATAAAGAACCTTCATCGAGTTGGGGGCACCATTATCTGTGGTGTTCCAAAACATAGTAAGGAGCACGAAACTTAAGCCCCTTATCACCAAGAAATGGTCCTACCTCTCAAAATGGTCAAATTGTGAGTATTACCCAACTTTTGGGCATGTGACGGATCAATGCAATTGTCTCAAGCATTAGATTCAGATGTGATAGAATGTGGGAAATGGCAAGTGGAACAACCTCCTTGAGATGAGTATAAGGACCTATTAGGGTAGCCTTCGGGCAAATTCAACTTCGAGGTCCGTTGTTTGAGGCCCTCTTCGGTTGACATTCAAATGGAGGACATTGTGTCGAGTGGTTAGGGATCAGATAACAATGAGTAAGCAACTGGTGGCTCTTGGCCTATAGAGGTATGGAAGAAGGGTGAAAAGAAGTTAGTAATAGCCATGGACATCTAGTATAGTTCCAAGGATGAGTGTAAAGTCCAAGACAGTGGGGCAAGGATATATGGGTAGACATTGATTCTAGCAAAGAAGCTGAGTTAGTGGGTAATGGTAAGGACATAGGGGCATAAGAGCTGAAACAGGTTGAGAAAACACTAGAATAAGAGGATAATAGATTGTTAGAAGAGAAAAAAAAGAAGAAAAGAAGACAACTGACATATGGGAGTTGCTTATGCACTCACGGGACCATAAAAAGGCTCTAATTTAGGCCTTATTTAGTATCACTATAAACACAACAACTACCCTCGAGGAAATGATTAAAACGATAACTGACAAGACCACTAGAATGATCATTTTTTTGGACGAAGACTTACCACTAGAGGGAAGGGACCATAACAAGGCTCTCTATAGTGTGATGGTAGATGATGGGTCATCCATTAATGTATGTCCTTTTTGCCTACTTCTTAAACTAAGGATGACTACGAAAGACCTGAAACCGTCAAAGATGGTCATAATAGCCTATGACGAGACCAAGAGGGACATGGAAGGGACATTTTCAGCATTAGTAAGAGATAGGTCCCATAGAATCGTGGGTCAAAGTCACTATCTTGGACATCCTAATAACCTTTGCTCTATTATTAGGAACGCTATAGTTTCATGCCCTAGGAGGAGTTCCTTTTACTATCCATTAGAAAGTCAAATTCCCTCATGAAGGAGAGACAATCACCATCAATGTTGAAGGTGGTAAGGTCGTCTCGGCTATTCAGGAAGCCGCTAAGGAGCTTGAGGCCCCAACTGGATTTAAAGTCGTAGTCCTCTACAAGGACTATATGTAAAAGGGCAAATATGTTCAAAAAGATGGACTTCATGCTTGGAATGGGGCTGGGGAAGAATCAACAAGGGATTGTAGAGCAGCCAGACTTCAAAGGACAGAAGACCTGATATGGCCTGGGATACAACAAAGACAAGGATGAGGGCAAACTAAAAGGTAAGACTTTAAAAGAGGTTTTTGGTCCAGGAGTACAAGCCCTACTCTAAGGAGCTTGAACTTGTTACTATAGCTAGGATTGAGGTACCAGGGTTTGAGATTTTTAAGAATTTGAGCATCGACAGGATGGTGGAGCTAAGCATTAAGGATATTCGAAAGAAGGTCACAGCCAAGGTTAAAGAGTTGAAGTTGGAAGAGTTGATATGCTTGCTATAGAATTTGAGTCTGCAGGGGTTAGCTGCTGTGGGCGGTGATTTCAAGCGTGCACCCATATTTCTTTAGTAACTACGGCACTGTAAGGCTTTCAACCTAATCAGGAACACGATAACTAGTCATTAAGGCTAGTACAGAGATGGGAGTTGCCGCCTGGGTAATCACCGGAACACTTGTACTAATGAGTGTCATTTCTCGACTTCCATAAAGAAGCTTATGCTACAATCCATAGATGGATCCGAAAGCTAACTTCCGTATTTGTGCATATTAGTCTTTAATTATTTTCTTTAACAAATCATTCCCTATAAACACAAGCAGTTCATACACAGGCATACTAAATAATACACATAATTTATTTAGGTCTAGCCCATTTTGTTCAAGCCCGGCCCATATTAGAGTTGTTAATCTAACTTACTATTTAATTATGTATGTAGCCCACTTAGTTTAGCCCAATTACAAGTTATGCTTTTAATTAACTTACTAACTAATTATGTATGTAGCCCACTTAGTTTAAGTCTACTTCAATTTTAGAGTTTAAGCCCAATTGATGTTGATTAGCCTAAAGGACTACAGTTTTCATATTAGAACCAATTTTAACCTAAAGTCTATATGTCTATTTTTTAATGAGGCAGTCATATTGCAATTATTTATTATAATCAAGCCATGAAATAAACAAAAATAAATAGCAAAAATATAAATCTAGTTATTACAATCCAACCTACAACAAAAATTGCAAAGAAAAACCCTAAAATCTAATATAGTACATAAAATAAATGAAAGTACATCAAAAACTTGCGAAAAGACAAAAATTAGGGCAAAAAGGTGTAAAGCCGATCGGCTCTAAGGCATCCAGGCTAACTTTTCCAACTTTCAGTGTATCCTCACATCCTAGAGCCGATTTTAACATGCACAGAAGGTAGAAAGCAATTAGAATGTGAAAGAAATAAAATAAAAATGAAATTGGAATAACAGAAATCAATCGATCAAAAACCTTAAGAAACTAATACAAAACCCTAGAAACTAAAAAGGCACAGTAAATAAAGATGGTTGATTAATCATATAATCCTAATAGACTAATTTAATTACAAAATCACAATGAAAATAGAAATCTAATCATATAATTCTATGCATGTGATTAATCATATTCAAAATTCTAATATTGGCAATATTATCAGATTCAAAACCCTAATGTTCTTATTATCAAAATTCAAAATCCAATAAATTAATAACATACAGATTCATAAGAAACCCTAATCTAATCATATTATTAATAAAATAAAAAAAATAAAAGTAACCCTAATCATGTTTCTAAGGTAAAACATAAAAAACATAAAAAATAAGGAAACCTATTTTAGGTTGATGATGATGGATGCATGTTGGGGAACCATCAGGTTGTCACCGTAGTTGATGATTCTGCGAGTCTTATATGATGAAGATGCAGTTGAATCGAAGACTGGTTAGGAATCCAGTGTTGGATGTAGTATTGGGACAGTTTCTATCAACTTAAAAAAGGTTTCCAAAGAAGGTTCTTTCTTTAGTGGCCTTCTTTCTTAGTGACCTAAACCCTCTACCTAGTATCGAATGATAATAATTTTTTTCTCTTTCTCCCTAATCAATATTAGCTTTTGTTCTCTCCTTTTTTTTTTTTAATTTTTTCCTCCCCTCAAAAATCCTAGGCACCTCTTTCTATTTATAGAGGTAGGATTTCAAAGAAAACCCTAGAGAGGGGATAATCTTTATTATTTTTTCAAAAAGGATGATAAATATCCAAATTTAATTCTTTAAAATTTGAATAATTATCATTAAAAGAATCTATGCTTATTGTTAAAACCCACCTAGAATCTATATCTGGATGTAAAATCATCACGAAAAATGACGCCGAAGTGAAAAAACCTGAATTGCCATTGCGTGATCGGCTCTACACAAGTGAAGTTTGGAAAAATCTGCACTGAAGTCTATGATCTTGTGAAAAATCCATCATTTTGACCTCAAACTTTATTTTTCTTGACAATTAACTCCGAATTGATTTTAAAAAGGTAATTTCAGCTGGATTAACCTTAATGCTAACCTTGAATGTGCCTATCCTTCGTCTCCTGAGACTCGAAAAGGTAGTAATTTCATCACAGGATTTTTCATAATTCCCTCAATATCTAGATTTGGGAAATGGATGCTGATAGCTGCCCTAGTTTGTCAAAATTTATAAGAATGGAATGCGTTTAAATAAATTGAGACAAATTATAAATATCAAGGATACAATAAAAGGACATCTCTATGAACTGTAATAGCTACACCTCGTAAGCTCGAACTTTGGTCGTTGATTTGATGTAGGGACCATATCCTCTTGAATGTTTTAGGACTTCACCTGCTTTAGTTGAGGGCTTTGCCTGCTTTGGGCTGAGGACTTCGGTTGCTTAGATTGAGGACTTCGCCTACTATTTGGGAACTATGCCCATTAATTTGGGAGCCACGCCCGTTGATCTGGGAATCATATGCCTATGAATTAGGAACCATGTCCGTTGATCTCATGATTACAAAGACTTCCCTCTAGCTATTTTCCATTTTAGGAGACCTTTCACCATTTTGGGGCAATTTGGTAATTTTCCACTTTCGGATTCTTTCGGTTAGAATTTCTCACCTTGGGGCACGGTCTGATTCATCTTGATGCTTTTCGAAAGCTATGTTGGTATTTGGTCTATCCAGGGACTAAATCATAATTTTGATAGATCTGGGACCAAACTTGTAATTTCTCGAAAATGCCCCCCCCTCGGGATGCCTACTTGGCTTCTACGTGTCTACTGAGGACTTCCATCAACTTTTTGGACTAAGACATGATTTTGACAGGTTGGAGACATAAATGACATTTTTACCCCCCTTCAGGACATATATATGCATTCTTATATCCACACTTCATTCACCATATTTATTTTCCTTCACTTTTCTCTCAAACTCTTTCTTACTCTTTCTGTGATTTCTTCTTCATTTCTCAACCAAATTTCATGAAATCAGTTTCAAAATGGCAAGTTCTTCTTCAAGGTTTGTTGGATGTACCCCAATCCATTGAATTAGGAGTCTTTTGCTCTAATTTCTCGCCAAAATGACCTTGGGCTTGTGAAAGGAGAGAAAATATCATTTTGGCAAAATTGAACACCCACTGCGTATTTCTAGCCATCAGAGAGGTAATTTCTTAGCTTAGACGTTATGTCTTGCAACTTATAGACTTGATATACATGTCATTTATCCAAAACATGTTGTGTCGATCCTAATGCAACCAAGGATGCATCTAAGTCAACTAGCATGGATCCACTAGCCTATGGAGGACCA
The DNA here is from genome assembly GCF_019578655.1 of Ricinus communis. Classification (NCBI taxonomy): domain Eukaryota; kingdom Viridiplantae; phylum Streptophyta; class Magnoliopsida; order Malpighiales; family Euphorbiaceae; genus Ricinus; species Ricinus communis. The sequence continues at coordinate 34,367,818 of NC_063257.1, read as the reverse complement.
ATGACACGAGCAAGGAGTAAGAAGTTCAAGCAAGCCTTAAATTCTTACTTGAAGCATGTTTTGGAGATGGCTAATGATGGTGATTTTAATGATGATAACAATGCCTTGAAGATAGTGACAGTAATTGCTATTAATAAAAATTAAGGCAGAAGCTCGTCTTCAATAAGGCGTGACCACGCCTAACAACCTGTGAATTACCCAAAATGGGGGCAGAAGATCATTGTCAATAAGGCGTGACAACGCCTTACAATTTATGAGCTGCTGGAACTTGTAAAAAGAGCTTTGAATTTTTCAAGATAAATTCGTAGTGGACCCATTTTTAGTTAATTTCCTCTATTTTTGGAAGTATTGGATAAAGAGAACTTTCTCCCATGAATTTAGGATTTTAATTAGGGATAGATTACTCTTTATCTTATCCTTCCTTATAGGGATAAGATTAGCCACCTATTAGGAGTCTTTTAGGGTTTGATTTTTATTCCTTATCTCTTAGTCCTTTTTAGGGTTAGAATCTTTTCAAGACTCTATAAATAGAGCTATATATTTCGGCTAAAAGGGCATTAGATTAATATATCATCTTGAATAAAGTTTATTTTTCTTGAGTTGTTAACTCTTGAATTTCTTGAGATTAAATTAACTTATTTAATTTAGTTTCACATCTACATGTTTGATTAATCAATTAACTTTTTATTAGGGTTGTTTGAAAATTCTTCATCTATTTATAATTGAAGGGCTTAGTAGTTCTATTGCTAAGTTTGTTAGTTCCATAAATTTCAAGTTAGATTTTGGGGCGACAATTCGAACTTATTGGTAAGGGTGCTTCCTCTTAAATAGAGAGCGCGTTTATCAGTTTGAGTTTCTCACCATTGTCCATCTTGGTGTTTGAACGTATCCGGTTCGAGTTCGTATCATTTGGTATCAGAGCCAAACTTATAAGTTTGGTTTACTTTCTTTTCAATTAAGGGTCTGTCTTCTATTTCATCTCAATTTCTGTTCACATCATTATAAAAAAAAAGTATACTATTTTCATTGTTTCCAGCATACCAAGGCAGATTTCCAAAAAAAAAAAGGAAAGGAACGGAAAACTAACCCTAACCGTTTGTGTTGGGTGGTTCTTAAAGAATTGATTCTTGATTGACTCATTCCGTAATTCTTTTTATTGATTGGAGCTGATCTTCATTCTTGAAATTTTGATTTGGGTAATTTTGTTTTCTCTTAAAAAGCTTTTCTTTTGGGTTAATTGAGTCTTGTTCAATTAGTTGTAAGCTTATTTTGTTCACACGCTTATAATTCATTTTATTGATTCACGAGTGTTCTATTGAACTTCAGAATTAATAAATGTTAAGAGGTTGTGAAAAACTTGTTTTTGTGATTACTAGAACAATTTGATTTAATTTCTATAAAGAATTCAATTCTTTGTGAGTGAAACACGTGAGGGAGTGATCTTTTCTTATTTTGCCTTTGACTATAAGAAGCCTTCAGAGTATAACAGTTGATCATGTCTTTTTCTTTTTTTTCTTTTCTAGTCTTTTGGGTTAACCATGTCATCTGAACAACCATTGACTTTGGAAAATTTAGCTTCTACATTGAGAGATGTAGTAGACCATATGCAAAGACAATTTCAAAAATAAGATGACAAATTAACTAGGTTATTGAATGATATGCCTAAAACATCTAAAGGGGACGGTTTTGATAATGACCTAGAAAGTGAGTCTAAAGGGTCTAGACATAGTCTCCAACCTAAAATTGACACCAATTTGGGTAGTATTAAGATGAAAATACCATCCTTTCATGGTAAGAGTGACCCTGAAGCTTATTTGGAGTAGGAAAAGAAGGTCGAAAGGGTTTTTGAATGTCATAACTATAGTGAGTCTAAGAAGGTTAAAATTGCGGTAGTTGAATTTTATGATTATGCTACCATTTGGTGGGATCAATTGGTGAGTGGTCGTAGGTGTTATGGGGAACCCGAAGTTGGTTCATGGGATGAGGTTAAACACATTATGCATAAAAGGTTTGTGCCATCGCACTACCAAAGGGATTTGTACAACAAGTTATAAAATTTAGTATAAAGTAGTAAGAGTGTTGAGGAGTATTGGCAATCTATGGAGATAGCTATGATTAGAGCCAATATATATGAGGATAGGGAAGCCACACCAATAAGATTTCTGCATGGTTTGAATCGTGATATTGCTAACATAATTGAATTGTAGCATTATGTAGAGATGGAGGACATGTTGCACATGGTCGTAAAGGTGGAAAAACAATTGAAAACCAAGGGCAGAAGTGCTGCCCCTAGCTCAAAATGGAGTAACACATGGAAATGGAGCAACCCGCCTCCTAACAAGGGTTGTGAGGCATCAAAAGACATCAAGGCAGCCCCTACATTTGATGTTAACACTAAGCCAACGACATAAGGTGACCTCAAATCAAAGAAAGTGCAATGCTTCAAGTGTTTGGGGTATAGACATATATCTTCCCAATGTCCAAACAAGCGAACCATGGCAATTCGAAGTGGTGAAGTGGTCTTTGAGAGTGATGAAGAATCCGAACCTAGTGAGGAGGACTACCTAGACATGCCTGAGTTGGAGGATTATGATGATGTGCAATTGGGTGAGGTTAGTAATGTACTTGTAACCTTTAGAGCTCTTAATTTACAACCTGTTGATGATGATGCTCAAAGGGAAAATATATTTCATACTACATGTAAAGTACAAAACCATGATGCTAATTGTAGTTTAATCATTGATGGGGGTAGTTGTACTAATGTAGCAAGTGCTATGATGGTTGATAAACTTAAGCTTCCAACTATTAAGCACCCTAAGCCATACACCTTGCAATGGCTCAATGATCAAAGTGGAATTAGAGTTACTAAGCAAGTATGGGTTGCATTTAGTATAAAGAAGTATCATGATGAGGTACTATGTGATGTTGTTCCCATGCATGCATGTCATATGTTGCTAGGTAGACCATGGTTATATGATAGATCTGTAATTCATAATGGTCGAACCAATGCTTATTCGCTTGTAATGGATGGAAAACCGTATGTTTTAGCACCATTAAGTCCTAAAGAAGTTTGTGAATTACAAAAAGTTGTAAAGGACAGAATGGAAGCATATGAGAAAGAAAAAAGAAAGTGTGAGAGTGCACATGAAAAAGAAAAGGTGCACAAGCAAAAGGGGAGTTGTGTGGAAAATAATGAGGGGCGAGAGCAAAGAGTGGTAAAAGGAGAGTTTAGTGAGGGTTTGCGCAAGAATGTGAGCAAAACAATGAGTAAGGCGCAAGAAAAAGGGGAGGCAAGTGAGAAAAAACTGAGTTTCTTAGTTAGAGAGCGAGATATGAGAAAGGCTTTGAGTGAAAATAGGCAAGTACTTGTACTTATGTACAAGGAAACTTTATTTAACACTAATAATCTTAACTCTTCTCTTCCTAGTGTGTTTGTAAGTGTTTTGCAGGAGTTTGACGATGTGTTTCCCGAGGAGTTACCTAGTGGGTTGCCACCACTAAGGGGGATAGAGCACCAAATTGACTTTATGCCGGGGTCATCCATTCCAAATAGACTAGCCTATAGAGTCAATCCCGAGGAGACCAAAGAGTTGCAACACCAAGTTGAGGAATTACTAAGTAAAGGTTATGTTAGGGAAAGTCTTAGCCCATGTGTTGTTCCTATTTTGTTAGTCCCTAAGAAAGATGGGTCTTGGCGTATGTCTGTTGATTATCGTGCAATTAATAAGATTACCATTAAATATCGTCATCATATTCCTATATTAGATGATATGTTAGATGAATTGCATGGTAGTGTTATCTTTACTAAAATTGATTTGAGAAGTGGCTATCACCAAATTAGAATGAATATAGGTGATGAGTGGAAAACAACATTCAAAACTAAATTTGGTTTGTATGAGTGGTTGGTCATGCCTTTTAACTTAACTAACACACTAAGTACTTTTATGAGACTAATGAACCATGTTTTGCGTGCGTATATTGGAAAATTTATGGTAGTATACTTTGATGATATTCTGATTTATAGTAAGAGCTTGAATGAGCCTGTTGAACATGTTCGAATGGTGTTGATGGTTTTGTGTGAGAATTCTTTATATGCTAACCTTGCTAAGTGTGATTTTTGCATAAACAAACTTGTGTTTCTTGGTTTTGTTGTTAGTGCAAATGGAATTCAGGTTGATGAAGACAAGGTGAAAGCAATTAAAGAGTGGCTAACACCAAAGAATGTTAGTGATGTGAGGAGCTTTCATGGGCTTGCAAGCTTCTATAGGAGGTTTGTCAAGGACTTCAATACCCTTGCCGCACCACTCAACGAGCTTGCAAAGAAGAACGTGAAGTTTCATTGGGGAGAACAACAAGAAAAAGCATTTAATATGCTAAAGGACAAACTTACTTCATCTCCCATTCTTTCACTTCTGGATTTTTCCAAAACTTTTGAAATTGATTGGGATGCTTCTAGTGTAGGTATTGGAGCTGTTTTAATGCAAGATTGGAAGCCAATAGCCTATTTTAGTGAAAAGTTGAATAGAGCTAGCTTGAAGTATCCAACTTATGACAAGGAATTGTATGCTCTTGTGCGTGCACTTAATGTTTGGCAGCATTATTTGCTACTTAAGGAGTTTGTGATTCACACGGATCATGAAGCATTGAAGCACTTGAAGGGATAGAACAAGTTGAATAAACGCCATTCTAAGTGGAGTGAATTCATTGAAGTGTTTCCCTATGTCATTAAGTACAAGCAAGGTAAAGAAAATGTAGTTGCCGATGCACTATCTGGAAGGTATGCTTTACTTGCTTCTTTAAAAACAAAATTGCTTGGTTTTGAGTATATCAAAGACTTGTATGTTGATGACCGCGAGTTTGGTTCTATTTTTCATGCTTGTGAACATGGTGCTATTGATAAAATTTATAGACATGATGGATTTCTGTTCAAAGAAAAACGTCTATGCATTCCTATGTGTTCTATGCGTGAATTGCTTGTGAGAGAGTCACATGAAGGTAGTTTAATGGGACACTTTGGTGTTCAAAAGACTTTAGATGTTTTGCATGATCATTTCTATTGGCCTAAGATGAAATATGATGTGAATAGATTATGTGCTAACTGTATTGTATGCAAGCAAGATAAGTCTAAATCACAACCTAATGGGTTGTACATGCCTTTGCCCATACCTAATTCTCCTTGGATTGACATATCTATGGATTTTATGCTTGGATTACCTAGATCTAAGCATGGGCATGATAGTATTTTTGTTGTGGTGGATAGGTTTTCAAAGATGTCACACTTTATTGCATGTAGGAAAACCGATGATGCACAACATGTTGCTGAATTGTTCTTTAGAGAAATTGTACATTTACATGGTATGCCTAGAACTATTATTAGTGATAGGGACACCAAGTTTTTGAGCTATTTTTGAAAGACCTTATGGGGTAAATTGGGAACTAAATTGCTTTTCTCTACTACATGTCATCCCCAAACAGATGGTCAAACTGAGGTAGTGAATAGAACTTTGTCACAATTACTTAGGACCATGGTTAAACGAAACTTGAGAACATAGGAAGATTGTTTGCCGCATGTTGAATTTGCATATAATCGTAGTATGCATTCTTCTACTCAATTTTTCCCATTTGAGATTGTCTATGGCTTTATTCCTTTGAGTCCTTTAGATTTGATTGCTTTACCTTTGAGTGAACAAGTGAATTTAGATGGCGCAAAGAAAGCTGAATTTGTGTTGAAGTTGCATGAATAAGTGCATGCAAACTTGGAAAGGCACAATGAACAAATCACCAAACAATGCAATAAGGGTCGCAAAAGGGTGGTATTTGAATTTGGTGATTAGGTTTGGGTGCATTTCAGGAAGGAAAGGTTTCCCAATCAAAGGAAATCAAAGTTGATGCCACGTGGTGATGGTCCATTTCAAGTGATAGAGCGCATGAACGATAATGCATACAAAGTTGACTTACCTGGTGAGTATAATGTTAATGCTACTTTTAATGTTGTTGATTTGTCTCCTTTTGATTTTAATGAAGGCGTTGATTCGAGGTCGAATCCTTTTGAAGAGATGATGCAACCAATGATGTATCTAAGTCAACTAGCATGGATCGACTAGCCTATGGAGGACTAATGACACGAGCAAGGAGTAAGAAGTTCAAGAAAGCCTTAAATTCTTACTTGGAGCATGTTTTGAAGATGGCTAATGATGGTGCTTTTGATGATGATAACAATGCCTTGAAGATAGTGACAGTAATTGCTATTAATGAAAATTGAGGCAGAAGCTCATCTTCAATAAGGCGTGACCACGCCTTACAACCTGTGAGCTACGTAAAATGGGGGCAGAAGATCATTGTCAATAAGGCGTGACCACGCCTTACAATTTATGAGCTGCTGGAACCTGGAAAAAGAGCTTCGAATTTTTCAAGATAAATTCGTAGTGGACCCATTTTTAGTTAATTTCCTCTATTTTTGGAAGTATTGGATAAAGAGAACTTTCACCCATGAATTTAGGATTTTAATTAGGGATAGATTACTCTTTATCTTATCCTTCTTTATAGGGATAAGATTAGCCGCATATTAGGAGTCTTTTAGGGTTTGATTTTTATTCCTTATCTCTTAGTCCTTTTTAGGGTTAGAATCATTTCAAGACTCTATAAATAGAGCTATGTATTTCAGCCAAAAGGGCATTAGATTAATATATCATTTTGAATGAAGTTTATTTTCCTTGAGTTGTTAACTCTTGAATTTCTTGAGATTAAATTAACTTGTTTAATTTAGTTTCACATCTACATGTTTGATCAATCAATTAACTTTTTATTAGTTTCTTGGGTTGTTTGAACATTTTTCATCTATTTATAACTAGAGGGCTTAGTAGTTCTATTGCTAAGTTTGTTAGTTCCATAATCAATTGCAAACTTTCAAGTTAGATTTTGGGGCGACAATTCGAACTTATTGGTAAGGGTGCTTCCTCTTAAATAGGGAGAGTGTTTATCAATCTGAGTTTCTCACCATTGCTCATCTTCGTGTTTGAACGTATCCGGTTTGAGTTCGTATCAGATCCGGTTCGTCGAGAATCTTTATAGTGCTCGCGAGTGTTTTGATGAGCTCCCTAGTTTAGTCTAGGCTAGGATTAAAGATATCGGCTTCCATCGGTTTGTAGCTACACTCCTAGCAATTACCAAGAGGGTTGACCATACTTTTGTCTATGCCTGCTTGAGAGGTGGATGGACACTACTCACACCTTTCACACCCCGGTTGGTGAGCAAACACTCTCTCCTCTTTCCTTTTATGCCATTACAGGCATTGACTTTTCTAGCACGCCCGTGCCATTTGACGATGTGATTCACGATCAACGCTCTGACGTCCGAGAGCTTAATCACTGATCTACTCAGGTTCTTAACGACATTCAAGAAACTCGTGCAGCATTGCTTATCAGAGCATCCCCCTCCACTACCGGGGCTCTATTCTTCGAAATGCTCGGGAGGTTAATCAGATGAATCGAGTCTTTTTTGTGTACCCCTTTGGTACGACTTTGTTTAATGACTCGAGGAACTCATTGAATTTCCACTATTTGGCCCCGCTGTAGGATTTGGATAAGGTATCCTCATATAACTAGGGATCTGTGGCTCTTTCATACTTTTATCATCAGATGGACATTACTGTCCGAGGCAGTAAGAGGATCTGAGGCTTCTGACACTCAATCCATGTAAGTTATGCTTTGACTTATATTTCTAGTTTCTTTTATAAATACAATGAATACTAATTCTTGTTTTGCAGGTTTGGGCCCTAGAGATTAACCTTTTGGTGGGCTCATAACCTATTTGCACCTCGCGAGCTTTCCCTTGCTTGAGTTGCTAGGGCTCGAGTAGGACCGTCACCTTAGAATGGGCTCAAGTTCACGTGTACCACATGCGGATCAACAACTTGACTTGGGACAGGGTAAATATAACTTATTAGTCATATTCGTGCTTTTTTTACATAGTTACTTACCTTTTCTGGTTTGTAAATTTGAGGTGATTGACTAGGGGAGCGCTGCCAGTGGAACCTTACATGCTATTCATGGCTGACCTCGAGTAGAGGAGGATCTTACTGATTAAACTCGCTTGTCGGACATGGTACTTAGGAGAGAGGATCTATGGCTGGGAGCAAGGCCCCAACAGGTGCCGAGTTCCATTATCTCCTCCTCTTTCTATGTTCTGGACAACAAACCTTGTTGGGGAGGAGTTAGCGGAGTACTTAACGGGGTACGACTAGCCCAAGGATCTCACCATTCGATCTTAATGGACAGACTACACTCCGCTCATCCCTCCGCTACCGGGGCCCTTCCTTTAAGCAATGATGCCATAGCTCAGGTATTTTCTTAGATTTACTTGAATTCTCCTTTTGTATCCTGCTTTTCTAATTATTTTATTTACAGTTCCTCCACCAGGCTCCTACTGCTTGTGATCCAACTAAGGAGCGGTCCACCGGATGTTTCAGGCCTTCCCATATTACAGGCTCCTCCGCTGGTACTGCGTCCGAGGCACTTCCTACAACCACGTCTAATGTGGTTCCACGGAGTTCTTCATTCCCTCCAGATCCGATGGTCTCATATTGGAGCTCTTATGGTGTGATGAAGCATTGACTTGCCATGGAGCATTGCCTCCCTCTAGAGTCTACTCTGAGTACTTGCACACATGTAAGTTACTCTTTTCTTTTGTGTTTTCACATCTTCTTTTCCTGAAAGGTTAGTTACATATTATGCATATACAAATTTAGAGAAATCAGTCTTTTACCTCGGAGCGGACTGGTGGGTAAGAAAATGACTTATGCAATATGATATGTATGCATGTATGAAATGCACTAATTAATCTCCTTTCGGGTTTAGAGGTACCATGAGGGCTTGCAAGGGCAAGTGAACGATCGGCAGCTTCAGATTGATGCTCAGCAATGTTGGATCAACACTTTGACACTTCAATTATCGGCCTTGTGGACCTAGGGGATGGATACCTACACGAATGATGAGATGGGGGTTTAGGAGAGAACTCTAATTTATGATATTCTTTTGACTTGTTTTATCATTGCTTATAGAACTTCTGATTTTAAAAATCTTATAAGCTTTTGAATGTTTGAAGATATAAAATCATGATTTTGGCTTTTGAATTACATTACTCATTTCCCTTTCTTATTGCATTGGCATGAGCTTATGCACTGAAAACCAAATAAGCACCTAAAAAAATGGCTGAAACTAGCCAAGAATTGCACCAGGAGGCTATACAACTGATCCGTTGATCGGCTGTTTCGATTTGGCTCTGCAGTTGTAGAGTCTGAATCAGATACTAATTTGAGGCCTATATATATCTATGAACCTCCTCACTTCCTGATATGCGATTTCACACTTCAAAAAGCCAAAAATATGTCTCAAAAGAGTGCAAAAAGTCTACAAACTCTTCTCAAAACCCTAAAAGGTGATGATTGGACTAAACTTAGAAATTCCATCTTTCATCTTTCAAGGCCATGCAACACCCCAAACTTGATTATGGGTCTCTCCACTCTACTGTCAACTTTTGGTGCCTAAGGGATCATGTTTAGATTCAATGGATAAGAGCTGTGACCCATGATTGAAGAATTTTCTGCTACTCTTGGCATTCCCATGGATTCTATGCATCCCATTACTGCCAAAACTCAATGAGCCTTTTCTTAGAAAACTGGTGGATTTGTTTGACATGCCCCCAACTGAGGTATTTTTCCATTCTGTTGGTGAGTACATTACCTTTACTTCGTTGATTTCTTGCTGTGAAAAGAAGGAAAAGGGTACGCCTTCTTAGATTCAGATGCTGGGCTTTTTCCTTTATGCCTAATTTCTACTGATTTCTCCTCAAGGAGAGGGAGATATCAGAATTGTTAGCATTATTGACCAGGTGGAACATGGAGCAAATCCAATTCCAATCATCTTGGCGTAAACCATCATTGGGTTAGACATATGTAAAACTCATCAACATTTTGGTGGTAGCCTCGTTCTCCTATAGGTACACAACCAAATCTCTTTTCTTTTACTATTTTCATTTTTGCTTAAGCGTCGTTTCAAATTTTCAACTTAGCATGCTTTTTGTATTAACTTTTGCCTAAGCCGCCCTTTCGGGTTTTTGACTTAGCAAATATTATTTTTGCCTAAGCTGCCCTTTCAGATTTTCAGCTTAACTTTATTTTCCTTCTTTTTCTATTTTTCTCTTCTTATTTATTTTTCAATTATTTTCTCTTTTTGCAGATTTGGCTGTAGGAGAAGCTTCAGATACTGACCATCCCGAGAGATATTGATAAGTACAAGCCGAAGCACGTGCGGACTTGATCTGTTGTTACCCTATAGGGTCACGATGGCTAGATTTTTTCTGGATAAAATGCATTCCAGACACTCTCATCCTTTGGACTTGTCCGTGATGGAGAATCAAGCATGTTATACTTATGGTGTATGGTGATGGTGTACCCTTGCCTGGACTGCGAGCATCCAACTTCTACACACCTTCGAGACTTTGCCACCAGGTTAGGCAAAAGCAACAAATCTTGGAATTACCACCTAAATTCCAAGGCTTCTTACTTAAACAATACTTTCTGAATAAAATCGAAAGACTGTGGCCCCACTGAGACATATAGCAAAACCTTGACTTTAAGGGCGATTTGACCACTGACGACAACTTCAAGGTTTGGGTTCAACTTCAGATTTCCACTTCTCCTGGTTTTACCCAATTTAAGAGGACTCGAGAATTAGCTGCTCTGTCTAAAGATGCAAATGTAAAGAGAAGAAGATAAAAAATATGCTTCTTTTATATCTCATTTATTTTGCTTAGGACTTTTGGCTTTTTTTTTTTTCTTTTAGCTAGTGTGTAGAATGGTAAATAGACATATATTTGTTTGATAACAATTCTATACAATTTTATTCATTTCGTAAAAGCTCAGATGGGTACATTTTGATTTCTCAAGGTATAACTCTTGTTATCAGCCAATCTTTTTAGATTTTCTAGCTGATTATTTTCTCTCTTTTACCCTGACTTTTGCTTGACCAGCCTTTTCAGTTTTTTCGTGCAGCAGGCTATTTTTCTATTATTTATTATTTTTTATACATAGTATTTCTTGAGACGATTCAAGTTGATTAGTTTAGTGAACTCATTCCCCTCCAGGTTTGAGATCTTAGCAGCACATTTGGGCAAGATCTTTTTTACAAAGTACAAGGGTTCTTAATTCAGCCTGAAATTCCCTTTTCGGTCGAATGCAGTGGGTAGTGTATGCTTCAATACTATAATACTAGCTCTAATCTTTTTGGCTTTACTTTTTTATTAAATGCCCTAGCTATCCTTTTTTTATATAACTGCATGTGGTATAGGGCTTTCATCCTCTTCTCCTCAACCAAAGCCAATTGCTCGTATCTTTGCTCGACCTATTGGTACTCGGTATTTAAGCCTCTAATATAGCTATCAAAAACTTCAACTCTAACTCAATTGGCGAAATCGCTTATGTTCTGTAAACCATAGAGTATGGTGTTTACCCGTTAATGGTCACTCGGTTGTCCGATATCCCCAAAGTGCAAATGGGAGTGAAAATTACCAGTCCTTGTGATTCTATACCATCTTCGAAAGTATTCTCTTTAAGTTCTTGTTGGCTGCTTCTACTGCTCCATTCGTTTGAGGTCTATATGGAGAAGATCTGTGATGCTCGATCTTATATTCCGCTAGCATGTCCATGTTTCACCCATGAACTATACCCCATTATCCGTTATGACATGATGTGGGATCCCGTATCTGCTAATCAAGTTCCTTTCTATGAATCCGGCCATCTACCTTGCCCCCACGGTGGTGAATGACTCGGTCTCGACCCATTTTGAAAAGTAGTCAATTGCTATGACTATGAACCTGTGGCCATTCGAGGGAGGTTTTATTTCACTGATGATGTCAATCCCCCAAGCTGCAAAAGGCTAAGGAGTCGTTAAGTTATACAGCTCAGTTGGAGGCATGTGACTCAGGTCACTGTACAACCGGCATTCACGGCATTTCCTCACTAGTGCTATACAATCTTTCTCCATTAATAACCAATAATAACCTTGTTGCATGATCTTCTTGGTTAACATAATGCCGTTCATATGTGGCCCACATACTCCTTTGTGCATTTCCTTCATCACTACTTGAGCTTCTACTTTAGTCACACATCAGAGTTGTAACCCGACACCATTTTTTATATAGAACACCCTCATAGCTGACGTAATTCCTGGCTTGAATCTGTAGCTTGTATCTTTTTGTGGCAGCCACTTCTTTTGGATATTCCCTACTTTCTATGAACCTTTTCAGATCATAGAACCATGGCTTCTCTTTCGGTCTCATCTGAAATTGCATTATCTGATCCTCTTGATAACAAGGCGTACCCGGTTTCATAATCACTAAAGGCTTCATTGAAAGCTGCAAGGGATTGACCCATATAGATGACAAGGTAGCTAACGCATCCGCCATCTGATTCTCGTCTCGAGGCAAGTGTACAAAGGTACACTTGGAGAAGTTGCACACTAAAGTCTTGAGATAGTTGGCATACTGCTTCAACCTCTCTTTTTTTACTTCCCACTCCTCGAAGGCTTGTTGGATTACCAGCATGGAGTCCTCGTAGACCATCAAATACTTAACTCCTGCTACCATGACCGCTTCTAATTTAAATAAACATGTTTCGTACTTTACCATGTTATTGGTCACTTTAAAGTCCAATCTCTTAGCCATTAGTAGCATCTCCCCTTTAGCGTGATTAGAACTACTCCTAAGCCTCCACCTCTTGCGTTTACTGCTCCATCGAAGTACATCTTCCACTCTTAGATCTCGATTACCCCTAGATTCTCATTAGAAAATTCCAGATTCCAAAAGTCATCTCCTTCAATGGCATTTTTGAGCTAGGAGCTTGGCTACAACCTGCCCTTGACTACCTTTTTAATGATGTACTCAATGTTGAATCCTATCAAGAGCACTAATCATCTAGCCAGCTTCCTTGTAAGAGATGGAACTTCAAACAAGTACTTTTTTGAAATTTCCTGCACCTTATAAGACTGAAAGTAGCACCTCAAGTTTCTTATAGCCTATATCATGGTTAGGCACGACTTTTCCATGAGGTTATAATTCAACTCATACGGCAGCAACTTCTTAATCATATAATAGATTGCAAGCTCCATGTCATTGGCTTCGCACTGTGCTTATGGCTTCCTCTTCCAAGGCTAAGTATAAGATCAATGACTTGCCATCCTTCGGCGGCTTGAGTACCAATGACTTTATTAGATACTCTTTGATTCTATTGAAGGCCTTCTGATAATATTCATCCCACACAATGGGCTGATGCTTCCTTAAAAGCTTAAAGATTGGATAACAAATCATTGTGAGTTTGGAAATGAATCCGCTGATGTATTGCAAGTGTCCTAAAAAACCTCTAACTTCTTTCTCTGTCTTCAGCGCTGACATCTCTTGAATAGCCTTGACCTTATCTGGATCAATCTCTATGTCCTACTGACTTACTATGTGCCCTAACAACTTCCCTAATGTGACTCAAAATACACTTTTCTTAGGGTTGAGTCTCAGGTTATACCTTTCTACTCATCCTAAAAACTTATCAAGAGCCTGAAAGTGCCCTTCCCTTGTTTCAGACTTTACCATCATGTCATCAACATACACCTCCACCTCCTTGTTCATCATGTCGTGAAACAAAATAGTGGATGCTCTCTAATAAATTGCCCCCATGTTATTTAGTCCAAAAGACATAACCTTATAGCAGTATGTCCCCTACTTGATGATAAACAATTTCTTTAGCTTGTCTACTACTGCCATCATGATCTGATTGTACCTGGAGAACCCATCTGTAAAGAAGTACATCATATTTGAGGCAGCACTATCAACTATTACATCTATGTGGGGAAGAGGAAAGTCATCCTTAGGGCATCCTTGTTCAAATCCCTGTAATCCACGCACATTCAAACCTTGCCATCCTTTTTCGGGACTAGAAAAATGTTTGCTAACCATTAGGGGTAGTCAACCACATCAAGGAAATTGGCCTTAACCTACTTAGCAATCTCTTTTCATACTTTCTCTACCCATTCTGGCCTTAGTTTTCTCATCTTTTATTTTACCGGCTTGATGTGCGGATGAGTCGGGATATGGTGATATGCTATTTTCTTATCTAGACCTAGCATGTGTCATAGGACCAAGCAAATATCGCTCTTCTCTTTTCTATTATTCTCTCAAATTCTCTTATCTCTTTAGGAGTTATATCATGAGCTATCATAACGTTTCATGGATTTGCATTTGTGCCTAAATTAAATGAATCAATTTGTATGAAATTAATGTCAAACATGCACATGTCATGATTATCAAAATGCACATTATTATCAGGAAAAATATCTCACAAGTAAGCAAAATTGTTCATATTATTAATCTTGGAAAGGAAAGAAACATCGCCTCATAAATGTCGAACGTTATTACTTCATCATAAAAAACATTAATAATGTTATTTCAATAAGAGCAACTAGTTCCTCTTGACTTATTTTCTCCGGCGGAGCGGTGAACTATTCTAGCTTCAGCTTTTCCATCTTGGTGGTGACCTTTTCTCGAACTTCCTTTATACCCAGCACAACAATCATTTTGATGATCAAGTTCTTGAAAATCTTGAACCCTAGTACCTTAGTCTCAACTATATTAATAGGTTCAGGATCCTTAGAGTAGGGCTTGCACTCCTGGATGAACATATCTTTTAGAGTTTTACCCTTTAGTTTGTCCTCGTCTTCCACTTCAGAGTAAGCCAATTCTCGCTGATTCTTCTGAGCTTTGAAGTCCAGTAGCTTCGAGATTCCTTATTAATTCCTTCCCAACCCCATTCTAGGCATGAAGTTCATTTTCTTGAATATGTTGGCTACTTTAGGATCCATTGCAGTCCTCAAAGGGTTCTCACTGTCTTTCTTTTGTCATTTTCGATCTCCTCGACCTATAGCCTATCATCGTATAAGTCCATGAAGGTTCTCAGTTTTATTATCTACAACCTTTCAACCCATCCTGGAAGAATGCTTCGGACCACCATACAAACTTGGTCCTTCTTAGAGGGCTTGTTCTTGATATGCGTAAAATACACACATCTAAATGGGGTTTTTAATATTGATTTTATGTATATTTGGACGTGAATTGGTCCCAACACTCACCTTATGCGTCTGTTTATGTGCATTAGGTCCAAAAGAAGTCAAAGAATGATAAAAGGAAGAATTGGAGCATAATTGGACGTCAAAGCTGCCGAACAAGCTAAGTACGCACATGAGGAAGCTGAACATGGCCGTGTTGATTTCAACACTGGCCATGTTCCCAACACGGTCACCAACACGGCCGTGTTGGACATCAAAGAAGAAGTAGATCTTATGGAGCACGGCCACAGAGAGTAACACAGCCAGGAACACCAAACCGTGTTCCCAACACGGCTAGGAACACAGACGTGTTGGCGGCGACAGGGGGAATTAGTTAAAAGAAAGAAGAGAGGAAGAAAGAAAAGAGAGCGGGGGAGAACGTCCCAAACCCTAATATTTCTCTCTCTAAGGGTTTTCTGAGTTGGAACCAAGGGAAAAGGAGAATTGGATCAAGGTTTCAATCAGATTCCCTTCAAAGATTGAAGATTGGGCGAGGTTCGTTGATTGGTTTTCAAATCGAGCAAGAGGAACAAGAATCGATTCAATTCAAGCAAGAGGAATTGGGGCTGTTTACTCTCATCCAAGGGTGTAATCGGGTTTTCTCTACCTTTACTCATTGTTGTAATTGAATTCTTGTGTATTTTGATAATGGACATGATTAGCTAGATTGAATAAATCCATTGGAATTTCATTACTATGTTGGCTTAGTATTATATTGTTGGATTGTTTGGGTTAATTTTGTATTCTTCTTGCTTTCAGTATTAATAAGATAATGCATTGTTCATGAGATCTTGTGAATTTTAGTGTTTAGATTGCTTTGTGTAATTGAGAAGTCCATTTGGCAATTGGAATTTTGAATAGCAAGAGCTGGTTAATAATCGCTTACAGATAAGGATAATTAACTAGCTGGATTAAGAATTAACAAAGCTTAATAGAGGTGGATTAAAGCTTAATGCTAATTTAAGAATCAATCGTTAGGAAGAGATTCCAACTTTAGGTTATTAGATTTAGGAATTCGGTTATCGAGAGAGAGAAACTGAATTCGGTTAAGAATTCGTCCACGGGTAGCATAATTAGACTCACCAATCCTTTATCTTTTATTTGATTGCCAACTAGTTTAGGTTCCCTTTGGGTTTGCTCTCTTGCCTTGGTTATTTTAGTTATCAATTACTCTTGCATCTCCCTTAGAATTTAGCTTATAGCTATTAGTTAGTTTAGAAATTATTCATCACTCGTTTTAGGTTAATATAACAAAGAATAAAGGAGTAACTCTGGGCTTTCACTTTCCCGAGGAATACGACCTTGATACTCGCCATTAGTGCTAGACTGCATCGATAGGTACACTGCCTTAGATTGTAGCTAACACAAGTAGCACACATCAAGTTCTTCATCACTCCAGTCTTATTCCTCCATCTGATCAAGAAATCAGAGAAGGATTCATTTGGCTTTTGCTCGGTGGACTCGAGATCCCTGAAGGACACTTCTAAATGATTGTTGTAATCATATCGCGTTAGAAATTTGAAGAAGACATCACCGAAGGATGACTTCCCACTATCCCGTATTGATATTCTGGTAGATTCAGCAGCTTCACACGCGATGTATACTTTTGTGGATGGATTTTCAGGTTATAATCAGATTAGGATGTCCATAGTTGATAAGATTAAAAAAATATTTATCACCAAATGGGGTGTATTCTATTATTGAGTTATGTTGTTCGGATTGAAGAATGCAGGAGCAACGTATCAAAGAATAGTAGTTCAAATCTTCCACGATATGATCCACAAAGAAGTATAAGTCAATGTGGATGATATGACGGTTAAGATGAAAACTCGAGAAGAGCACTTTGAAGCTTTGGATAGATTTTTAGAAAGAGTGAAAAAGTACAACCTTCGATTAAATCCAAAGAATGTGTGTTTGGTATGACTGAAGAAAAGTTTGGGTTTAAGGTAAGTGAGAAGGGAATTGAGTCAGACCCTGACAAGGTGAAGGCTATTAGAGAGATGCCACCTCCAAAGACAGAAAAGGAAATCAGAGGGTTCTTAAGCAAAATATAATATATCAACTACTTTATTGCCAAACCTACTACCATATGTTCGCTGATTTACAAGTTGTTGAAAAGAGACCAAAAAATAAAATGGGGCGAGAAGTGTCAAAAGCCTTAGAGAAGATAAAATAATTTCTGAAGAATCCACCAATACTCAGGCCTCCACAGCCAGATAGAGGTTTGATTTTATACTTAATAGTGGAAGCTGAACTAGTGGGGGCTATGTTAGCCCAGGCAACTGAAGTAGGAGCAGAACATGCAATTTATTATATCAGTAAGAAACTATTGCCATATGAGGTTAAATAAAACGAGGTAGAAAAAACCTGTTTAGCCATGGTATAGTCTTCCCAAAAGCTAAGGCATTATTTTCAGTCCTATAGAGTACAAGCTATGTCTAGACATGATCCTATGAGATATTTATAGGAAACACCGTCCTTGGTCGGTAAACTGGAAAGTGGTTGTTGTTGACAAAATTCAACATTGAATACACCACGAAGAAAGTAATAAAAGGACGTGCAATGGAAGAATTCTTAGCGTAGAATCCAATCGAGGAAGATGAGCCTTGCAATTTTGAGTTTCCTAATGAGATTTTAGCAGCTATATTTGTTGTCGGATGGAGGATGTACTTCAATAGGACAATTAACAGGAATGGCACAGGAGTTGGGGTCATCCTTGTAACTCCATCTATTGAAATATTGCCTATAGCTAAGAAGTTAAGATTTTGGATCACCAACAGTATGGCCGAATATGAAGCTTGTGCTTTCAGTCTTCAGGCATTTCTAGCAATAGGGATTAAAGAGGTAGAAATCCATGGAGATTCCATGCTAGTAGTATTTCAAGCAACCGGAGATTGGGACTTAAAAGACGAAAAACTAAAGCCATACCATGATTACATCCAAGAGATCATTAAAGAATTTACCCAATGTCAATTTATGTACATTAGCAAAGATAGTAGTACAATGCAGACGCATTAGCGGGGCTAACTTTAGTTTGGAAAAACCTGAGAAAGGTTAAGACCAGACCTTTAGTAGTAATGCATCGTATGAGCCGTGTCATAAAAAGTAGAAAGAAGTGAAAGTTTGAGTAGCATTACCAGATGACAAGCCATGGTACTATGATATTTTGAGATATTTAAAAGAGGACATATACCCGAAATATGCTGATTGACATGATAAAGTAGTTCTCCGAAGGTTAGGAGTCAGGTTCATCACTCACCAGGGGTTATTATACAAAAGAGGTCCAGAAGGCATTCACCTTAGATGTGTGGATGAAAAGAGGGCATTACGTATAATGGAGCAAATTCATGTGAGTATTTGTGGTAGTCATATGAGCGAACCATCATCATCTAGGAAAATCATAAGGCAAGGGTATTCTTGGCTTACAATGCTAGTTGATTGCAATCGATTCGTGAGGAGACGTCATCAGTGTTAGGTTCATGGCAGTCTGATGCATTTGCCACCATCTCAACTGTACACAACGAAATCCCTATGGCCATTTCAGCTTAGGGAATAGATATAATAGGCAAGATTAAGCTGCCTACTAGCATTGGACACCGATACATCATAGTAGCAATGGATTTCTTTTCCAAGTGGCTAGAAGTAGAATCCTTTACTAAGATAGGAGCCAAATAGATGGCAAAGTTTCTCAAGAAAAACTTGATTTATCGGTATGGGCTGCCATACCACACAGTGTTTGATAATGGCATTCCGTTTCAAGGAGAGTTTAAAACGATGATTGACAAGTATGAAATTGAACACCATAAGTCTTCTCCCCAAAGACCTTAAGTAAATGGAGCTGTTGAGGCAACCAATAAGAGCGTAAAGAAGATCTTGGCTAAGATAATTAATAGATCAAGAGATGAGGCAGAGAAGTTACTATATGCTTTATGGGGATATCAGACTACTATGAAGAGTCCTACTAGGGCAACTCTTTATTCCTTAGTTTATGGGATTTAGGCGGTGCTACCAGTGGAAGTGGAAATTAAGTCATTAAAGGTAATGATGGAAGCTGAGATACCCGAGGTCAAATGGGCAAGAGACTGATTTGACTAGCTCAACTTAATTGATGAAACCAGGATGAGAGCTATATACCATACACAACTTTATCAGTAGGGAATCGCTCGACTGTACGACAAGCATGTCAAGCCTCAACCTCTGAGAGTGGGAGACCTAGTCCTTAAGGAAGGAAAGCCTATGGATCTAGATCATTTTGGGTAAATTCTGACCTAATTGGGAATGTCCATATCTTATTAAGAAAATCTACTCTAAAGGAGTGACAATATTATTAGATATCAAGGGCAATGAGTTTAGCCAACCAGTCAACATAGACAAGTTTAAGCGACGTTACATATAAAAACAGAGAAAAAGAAGAAAGAAAAGGAGAATGAGCCCATTGGATTGAAACTCTGTAAAGGATGGCCTAAGAAAAAATTAGGGTGGTTTGTTAAGGTGAAAACTGAAAGGCACCTTAGGCAAAAATAAGAACCAAATAAATGGAGAGATAATGCTTGATTAGTTAAAAAACCTAAAGAGGCTGACTAGTCATGAGAGTTAAACTAATTCCAGTACATAATGCAGTTAAAATAATCAATGACATGACATCCAACAAATATAGTAGTTTTATCTTTTGCAAAGTTCTAATCCTTAGCCATTGGTCAATATAGGGATAATATAATATCAGCACAAACTACCCAAGCCCTGTAAGCATCATCGACAATAGGATCGCCTGACTCGGGGAGGTTGTGGAGAATAGCCTGGCTGCTCCAAGTGCAGCGAACTTGGTCAAGAAATCGAGCAAAGTCTGACCTGAGCTTGAACTCTAGTAGAGTGGGACGAATCCTCTGCAGTCCCCTATATTGACAAACGAGTCGAGAGGGCATGTAAAAAGAGCTAAAATCAAGCCTACATAGTACGACACAAAAGGTATATGTCTATAGAGTGACATGAGCCAAACGCTACCAAAGGAACATCCAACATATTTCTTCATTGGGAAAAGTACTCAACTATTCACGCCATTCAGTACATATCTCTTTATTGGGAAAAGTACTCAACCATTCACACCATTCAGTAAGGTTACCAGTAGGCCACTAGTGTATGCAGCTAAGGAAGTGTTGAGTGCAATATTTTATCGGGTTCACGCTTCAAGTAGCGATGAGGCTCAATCTCTCTTATAACCATATTTAAAAAAAGAGTAAAAAGCAAGTCTGCTAAGTCAAAAATCCTAAGGGGTGATTTAGGCAAACATTAAGACAAGCTCGATAGGTTGAAAACCCGGAAATGGGCGGCCTAGGCAAAAAATATAGAACAAAAGTGGAAATAATATAAATATCATATATGGAGCATATAAGATACCCGGAGGATGATCAGACTGTCTTAAAAATGGTCACTCTAACCTCTTCGAATGAGGTCCAATCCTATCATAGTCTCCTCCAAGATGAGTGGGCCAAGAGTAGCAAGACCAGTCAGCTAAGGAAGTAAGCTCAGAATCCTCAGGTCACCTAAGTCATCCTCTCGGACCAACAGAAATGGTGTCGTCAAGCAAAAATACCAAATCCTTTGCCAAGTTAATATGGTTGGGTTAGTCGATCCAATCACCTTATCAATGAGAGGAGATCAAACCCTAACTCCTTGTGATGTGGTCCTAAGCACTGAATGGAAAGATAAAAAAAAAAGCTCTCAACCTTGCAAGGTGTCGGAGGTTTAGTGAAAGGCAGAATGACCACATCTGTGGACTGTGTTAGAGCATCCAAGATAGTAGCCAATTTCTCCTGTAGGGGGTAAACCTCCGAGTGGCCAAAGTGGATAACATGGATGTCTACATCCCAGAAACTTAAGGCAGCATGAATAAAGGCGGGATCCACTCTCGCATCACGAAAAAATCAGAGACAGTACAGTGGGGTCCCAGGGTCAGCCAGACATTTTTTGAGATGCTCTTCAACTATGGTTAGAAAGTAGCGAGGGAAGATTCACTCATGATTTTCTCTCTTTGCAAAATCTGGTAGAACATAAAAATGAGCCAAAAGGGAAAAATTTGGCATTTTATGGGCCAAATTAAGGCCTTAGCCCACATGGGCTAAGCTTACTCCATGTGGGCCAACACTTAAGCCCCGTGGATTGAGCTAAGCCCACGCAGGTTAAGCCTTTCCCCACATGGGTTTAGGCCCTATTCAAGGAAAATATAGGCAAGCACATGGGATTTGAGTCTCTTATATAAAATCTGGAGTGTGATTTACATTTGCAATAAATTTCTATGGTTCATATCATTTAACAGTTTATGTTTAACGTGATTTCTTTTTTAGATGCATTATTAACTACATACGTCCTACCATCATTCAAAATAAATAAAAAATGAACAAAGGAATAAATGAAGTATAAATCCAAAATCCAGTATACACAAGGTCAAAGGAAGAAAGTCTAGGCTAAAAAGAGGTCACACAAGACCATCCAAAAAGGGAAGTCTGAAATAAAAGAAATAATAAAGCAAATCAAGATGTGCTCTCGCCGTCATCACCATCATCATGGTCATCACCTAACAAATTAATGACATTAAGAGTATCATCAAAGTTCTAGGTCCACAATCGAGTGACCTCCTCCTCGAAAGTAGCCCTCTCTAAGGCCCACTTGGCATGCTCGTCATCAAAACTGGCAAAGGTGGCATTTAAATAAGATTGAGTCTCCTACAATTGTGTATGCTGCTCATGCGAGGAAGCCTAAGAGGCATTCCACCGCACCATGTCCGACTGCCCAAGCAAACACACACAACACGATCACACATCATTACATATCATGCATACATATAATACATAAAATAAATAGGAACGAAGGTTACTTGATGATGATGCGCATTCTCTAAGGTCATGGCTCGAAGTGCCTCGCAAACCCGACTTGCATAGTCCATAGAAGCTCAAAGGACCTATAAGTAATAAAAGGATGAAAATAACAAAATATATGGTAGCAAATAAAGATAATAATAGAATTGAAGACTCACATGGGTTGACTCTTGCACCCGGTACTCTGGTACAAAGGACTTGTTGAGGCGAGCGTATCAGGAAACATAGCGCTCTTAGACAGCATCAACACAACCGCTAATATCAAATGCAGCAAGTCTCCAAATACCACACCCTCTAGAGTAGTCAATTATGGAGGCGACATAGGTGGCTCATGCGCAGGAGCAGAGGTAGAGGATGAAGACCTTGCAGTCTATCCCTTCTTTCGGTGGGAAAAGTCTCAACTGGTGCCAACTCTAGGTTCGACAATAGCTAGCATAAAGGGCAATGAACATACTGATAAAGTCCCAACATAAAGGGCAATGAACATACTGATAAAGTCCTCAATGTCATAGCAGGTGCCTCACCCTCCTCAGCTAACTCATCATAGAAGAAGCCAGCTCAGGCCCACTCTAATGTCGAGCGGGCCTGAGCTGGCTTCTTCTATGATGAGTTAGTAGAATACATAATTGGGCGTGCTCATCCCAACACAACTACTTTAGCAATTGTCATCTACCTCACTCGGGTTAATCATTATAGTAGTGGTAGTGGAACAAGTCGACCAGATGGGCCCAATCTCTAATCCCTCAATTGGTCACCTATATACCAAATACATACATGAGGTGTCGGCCAGCCCTAAGGGAATGTCTCCACCTATAACAGAAAGTAAAGCAAGTATGATAGTTAAACTTTATTTATATTAAATTTTCACTAACACTGTGTGTTCCCAGGTATCAACATAAGCCCACAGTATGGTATTCAACCATCAACGATGAGCATCTAGATGATGTGAGGAGCTACTCTCGATGCGTGAATCAGTCCATTGTCTGAGAAAAGGGATGGTAGGCCCACTCAGAGTAAGACATTTGATCAAAATCAATCAATGCTCATCGACCCATTTCTATAGAATAACAAGGTGAGAAAATCCAATTGCACACAAATAGAGGAAGGATGTATCAGAAGCAGGTAAGCAAAACCACATAGGTTCCACCCAGCTCAGCAACCCTAGTCCAGTCCCCGGTAGAGCTGTGCAAGCCCAGCCCAACCCTATGCCAGCCTTGAGATAGTGTTCAGGTTTGCCAATAAGAGAAGAATCCCAAAATGGACACACTGCTTGGTGTCAGCCAAAATAGTGCTCCCTAACAAATAGGCGATAAAGGAGTAGGCATACTGGTCTACCTCGGCATTGCTTAGTGGATGCTCATCGATATCCCTTCTCCTTATCCAATGAGCACGTAAAGACATTAGAACCACCTTTATCTAGCTCTTGACGGTAGGCATGAAACCTAATGGCTCAGAGCTAGCCAGCTGGTGCTCTAGCGAAATCGATAATCAAAAATAAGAGGGTCGTCATTACAGCGTAACCTTCTAAGAGTGGTGTAGTCTAGTGGGGTCACGGTCATCTCCCAGAAATGTAGATAGAAGGTACACACTGTGTCCGACCACCTCTCTATCAACACAATTATTGTCGCTGCTTCATTCTGAATGCATAACAGGTGCAACACAAAGGCCAAATGTGAAAAGCTAGCATCAACAACATAGGCCCTCACCCTTGGTGGCAACTCGTCCTACTAGGAATGGGGATAGGACACGTTACCCGCCAAGCCATGGCGAGCGATGAAAGGACACAATTCACCATGCTATGCTAAGTTCTCATTTTTTTTCATTTTTCATTTATTTTATCCTATCTTTATCATTCATATTATCATTGCTTTATATTATAAGTCTTATAAGTATCATGCAAAATAATCTTTTTCGTATATATTTCTCTATTTATATAAAATAAATAAATAAATATATATATATAATAATGAGAGAAAAATTAGAGCCACCAACCTTAGCATGTTGTCGGAATGCATAGTGTGTAGCCGGTTGCACAAGTAGTAGAGTATCATACTCCTCTTTAATCACGATCGAGTGGTCTAGAGAGTTGATCATCACCGGCCGCTTAGGAAGTCGCACTAGAACTCCAAGAATGCGTGCCCTCTAATTGCCATCTAGAAATGCAAAGGTATATGAATTTTGACAAAGTCTAATAACTATTCTAAACATTTACTGTGCATTTTCTCTCACTCACAACTCAATCAAATAGCTAAAAAATAGAAAAATGAGGTAAGTGATGTCATCTAGAGTCACTTGGCCCCTTTTATAGGCCTAAATTCTGTCTAAGCCCACACGTGCTTAATTTAGCCACGTGACCTTAGCTTAGTTCATGTGGACTAAGACTAAACCCTCGTGGGGTAAGACCAAAAATAGCAACTTAAGGGCTTTTTTAACCCCAAAATACAAAGGATTAAGGCCAATTGGCCCTTACAATTTATAATTGTTGGACAACATAGTCTGAACACTTATAATTTATTGTTTCCACTTACTTAAACCCATGACACCAGTCTTAAGAAATTGTTTCTTTGTAGGCAATTGCTTTGTTTAAATTCATAAAGCTTATTCTCCAAAGCAAGGAGGCAACAACACCCATGCTACAAATAAAATCAGATCACAAAAATCAAAGTTCTCAAACAAACAGCGAGATGGTGTCTCCCGCAATAAGTGCAGATAGTGAGGTGGTGACCCTATTCTACTAAGAAGCTCAATAAAGTAGCAAAATGGTGTCTCTTACAGTTCCAACAAAATCGGCGAGATGGTGTCTCTCGTAATAAGAGCAAATAGTAAAGTGGTGCCTTCTATCCTAGACGTAAGATGGTGTGTTCTCTACAGGGGCTTGTTTATTAATGAAGTAGCGAGATGGTGTCTCCTATGGTTCTAACAAAATCGGTAAGATGGTGTATCCCATATAGAGCAACTAACAGGGTGGTTCCTTCTATCCTAGGAGCAAGATGGTGTCTTCCCTATATGGTCTTGTTGGGAGTCCAGCAACTGAGGCTTTCGCCGTGACTAGACCACCATCATCGCCATCAGTAGGATGACTAGATATAGGTCGCACCTCCTCGAGATTCATCCAGCGAGGTACTTTTATATTATAGCAACATAGGTTTTCGTCTAATAATTTATTACCGTCTTACTTTAATTTGACAAATATTTTAACTTTTGGTGCAGTGGCCAGTTCATATAGTCATATACTGCTTCATCCACCATAACTTAGAGTACTTTTCTACATTTACATCCGGGTGAGCATGATTAGAACAGCATACCGGATGGTGTTTTTGCCTTCTATTGGGACGAGTTTAGGGTAAATTATTTGTTATTAACTATTTTAATTTCTATATATATAAATTATTAATTTAACTTATTTTTTCACTTTTAGAAAATTGCAAAGGCCTAGCATTAGGATCCTCGACTCATACCATAGTGTATTAGAGGTGGTAGGCACAGGCTAGCACCTGGTACGGTGACAAATTGTGCAAGTGGAGGGCCAAGGGTCAGAGACCATATAGGGTCTGAGAGGAGGTATGGAGTAGCTAGATGGCTTATTGGTCCTCTCAGCAGTTTCAGATGAAGCATATTGCTGCCTCCAAGAATTAGCGCTGCGAGATTAGGGCAAGGGATAAGCACCGTCACTCTGTACCGGGGGTTCAATCTCTATGGTTGAGCGAGCCAGAAGGATGGTACCTAATCCAGCTTATCAATTTCACAATTATCAACTTAGGTTGAATTATATAGAATTATTAGCATGTTAAGTTTTATAATTATAACTTTTTAAATGTATAATTGGACACATGAGTTAGGCCAAGATCCCAACACTATTGAATTGTTTGAGGCTACACACACTCGACAAACACTAGATGGCTTCTCAGCCAACTAAGGGATCCATAGAGCCACTAGAGCCTGACATTACGGAGTTATTCTTCCAAGCGGCAAGCGGTAAGAAGAAGCATTGCGTCTATGCAATAGGTGCCAAAGCACCCTTTTTCTTCAACCATGGATCGTCTTGTAGCTCTACTACCAAGTCCTAGACGACAGGCATCCCACATCCCTTAGAGACGCGAGTCATTGAGACTATGCAGCAGTAGGTGCGGTCTATGTTAGATGAGGACATACTTGTTTGCAGCTAGAAGAAAGAGGAGGTGACTTCTAGTATTCGTATAAAGGTCCAACAAAGTTTCTGATGCTCGGTGCATCCTCCTCTGCCCTAGCGCAGCAGCAACAAGATGACTAGAATTAGTTGGCCACTGACCCGTAAATTAGATTTTTTATATGCTTTGTATATTTCTTTATTTTACACTCCAATAAACATGAATAATATTGATTTTTAAATTTATTTTACATTTTTTATATATTGCCTTTTTTTATTTAAATGTTAGCGAAATCTGATTAGTTAGTTAATATTAATAAATTAATATTTTAAGATAATTAACCCAAATATAAAATAAAAAATAAATATTGTGATGGATGAGCGAAGGATTAGCGACGGATAATCTGTCGCTAATTACCCTACAATTATTGCAAGATTAGTGACGGAAAGTCTTATCGCCAATTTAGCAATGAATAGCATCGCTATTTTCGTCACTACACCTACGCTGGTTATGGTCGCTCCATAATTAGTTACAAACGGTTTGTTGCTATTTTGTCACTACTTTTGGCGACGGAAATAATTCGCCATTTTTTACGAGGAGCAAATTAGTGATAGATATATTCCATCGCTAATCCATCACTAACTCATACTAGTGACAGATATAGTGTGTTTAGTTATGAAAAAGATTCATCGTTAAACTGTCAATTTGTTATAGTAAAGGACAAGACCAATATCAAGGACTACTCAACTAAGACTGAGAAAACCTGATAGATCAGTCGATGTTGTAGTAGCTAATAAATTTAAAGAGCGAAATAAGGTATTAATTATGATGGTTGACTTAGTTATAAGAATGCCATCATATGACTATTGACTTATTCTCTATTTTATAGTTCAACAAGGCTATGATGTGAGAGTTTTTACTGATAATGGAATTTTCTACTCAAGAGTAAGTATGCAACTTATTTTTTAGCATTTATATTACATTGTGATATGAGATCAATGAGTTTTATTGGTATTTGTAGATGCTTAGAAGTAATAGAGTCAACTACATAACTGGTGGGGCAACAACAGTAGTTGCTACTAAAGCCACATTTAGTACTTAACCATTTGCACCAACACCAGCACAAGCACCACTAGCAACAACCACATAGTGGAACCAACTTTAGAAGTGGCAAGACAATTATTCAACATTGACAATTAACCACCAGTAGAAAACTTTTTATGTAGCTAGAGGTCCATTGTGACTAATCCACTAAATGAGAAAGAATGAAGCCAAAATTTGAAACTGATGTTAATTTTGAAAGAACATAGCTTTTACCTCTAGTACAATTAGAATGTGAGCATGAGGGAATTTTAGGTTGCTATTTTTGTTAAAACAACCAAGTTCTTTATTTTGTGAAATTTGGCATTTTAGACTGCCTTCTTCTGTAAAAATAGGCAATATTTATCATTAATGTCAAGTTTCTTTTTTTTTGGTGTTCAATTAATAGTTGCTAATAATTCTATTTATCATCCTTTATATCAGTTATATAATATAAACAACAAAATTATGCAAAAGATCATTCTTTATTCAAATATTTATTCAAAGTACAACCAAATACATTATGCTCGCCTATAACTTACTCGCCTAAATAATAAAATTGATTATCAGAAACAGTAAAGTAAAAAATAAACCTTTTATCCAAAAAACTTATTTTCCACTTCGTAAAATACCGTTCTTCAATTTCTCAATCTCTACCATCAATTTATTTCTCTTAATTTCAACCAATGCCTTTGCTTCCTTGGCATTGAACAACTCCAACATTAAACCCATATTCTCATTATTGGAAAAGTTCAGCCTTGCTTTAGAAAATCAATATTAGCATCTTTGAACTTTAGTATTTCCTTTAGGCAAATCTTCTTTGCCACAATATCATTTAATAGTTCTCTAACCTTCTCTATATAATTTTCTTCCACCCATTCAAAGTAGTTGATAATCCCTAGCCTAGAAAACTAAAAAGCAAACAAATTTCCATTGTTAAGCTTTCATTATTTTCTAGTCATAAAATAATGAACACGAACATCACTTGTTGCCTCAAACGACAATGAAAGAACCATTGAACTGGATTTTCTAAAGTCCATGATATTAGAAGTTTGGTGTTATCATGTTTACAAGTGGCTTTTGCAACAAACCAATTAATTCGAAGTGAGCCAGAGTTAACTTCTTGAGTCCCCAATGGAGTTGTTGTGAGCTGCCGACTTTTCATGGGTTTCCATTGCTGGTCTGGGGTCCGCTCTTCGTACTATGCCTGTTATAAAGTGAGTCATTTGATCGAGAGCCTTAAGGGATTAAGAAATAGCCTTAAGAACATTTAAAGGAGTCGCCACTTGATGAATCGAGACAGTTTGGGAGTGAGGATGATGGCTTTATACCCCTCGCTGAGAGCCTAAGTTTTCCCCTCCCTAAAATAAGAGATTCTAGTTTCAGAAAGTTAGGTACGAATAGGGAAGGTTCTTTAAAAGCATCCTTATGCGCCTAGGCGGTAAAGCCTAGCCTCCACTAGAGTAGACAAGCCTTTGCCGATATGAAATTATCTTAGCTTAGATTTACCCTATATTCATCAACCTATTTATTTTTCTTAGCATGTGAGGTGAGCAACCAAGAATCTAGCCTAAGGCGGGGGTACTTTGGTACCTCAACTAATCCTAGATAGGAGGCACATTGGTGCCTTTACTAATCCTAGTCGAGAGGCAATTTGGTGTCTTAGGTTTTATCTTGGCATGCCATGCTATCCCCATTATTTGTGATTTTTATTATCCTAATCTAGATGACATATTCATTTTAGCCTTAGCATTTGAGGTGAAAGCATGCGAGACGTGGGGGGGCTTACTTTGGTAAGCTTCCATTTTATTATCTTTGCATGTGGGGTGATCACATCATTTATTAAGTCCAATTTTATCCTTTATTTACATGTGAGATGATCCTAAATATAAAATTAAACATAGAAAGGGATTAGAGAGATCGGGACGCTTACGAAAATTATTACAAACCACGGGCTTTAAGGCCTCAAAATAGTTGAATAAAGAATTACAAATAATAAATAAAAGTATGCAATTATAAAAAAGACGATGCAAGGCTATTAAGGTCGAAACTGTCGAGCATGGGCTAAGCTCACGTAGGTTCAAGCTTTCAGAAGCCTAAGAGTGCGAAAACGATTGCATTTTATAATAATGAGTTATATCCAAAGGGTATGGGTTAAACCGCGTGAGTATAGGGTTGAGCCTGCGCGTGTTCAATGTACAAAGAGGAGAGAAAATGGGTCTTGCACCTCCAAACATAAAAATGGAAGGCAAAATTTAAAAAACTAAATATACATTGGATATCAAATAAAATAAAATTTGACCCTCAAGTAATGGATTTGAACGTAAAATTAAAATGATATTTTTAAATAAAAAACGAGTGTAAAACCTTTGAAACTGCTTTCTAGAATATTTTTAGGAATGAATAGAGTTGGGTCGATTCTTTTTATAGGAGGAGTGTACTGAGGTTTCTATGTATAGAAAGAGAATGGTTTTGGTGTGTAGAGAGAAAAGGGTTTTGATGTGTAGGGTGTGTGTAGAGAGAGAGGAAAGAAAGCTGAAGGGGATTAGAGAGAGAGTGTGTGGGGTTTGGATATGTAGAAATGAGTGTTGAAAGTGAAGGTAGAAGGCTCAAATGATCTAGACATTGTGCCATAGTCATCATCAAAAGACCTCGGCATTGCGCCCAAGCCACTCTCAAAAGACCTCGACATCGCGCCCGAGGCACCCTCAATAAAATACCTTGGCGTCGTGCCCTAGGCACCCTCAAGAAGACAACGTTATTGCACCAACACATAACCAAAACAATGGTACCGCACCGATGCGTCATAATAATAAAGGTACGTGCTCTGCAACCTTATCCCTAAATTCTTGCTTTGTTCAGATTCATGCTTTCCACAAATGCTTTTCAACATAAAAGTCATTTTTTCCAAGCATTCCTCTTCCAAAGTAGGGGGCAAATTGTTATTATCGAATTTCTCCAGTCAAATTTTTTATTAACCCAATGATGAGACATTTTAGTTGGTGGATGCTCTTGAATAAATAATGTGTGTCAAACCTATGGAAACCGCCTCGAGGATCGCCTCTAAAGCCTTGGGACCCAAAAAACCACACTTTTGCAAAGCTGTCTTGCTAAGCTAGCGCATGCTCAGGGCAAAGCTAGCGCACGCTCAGGGCTGAGCTAGCGCGAGCTCAGGCCAAACCTATATGCCAAGGTCTTTTTGAGGGTGCCTCAGGCGTGATGCCTAGGTCTTTTATTGAGGGTGCCACGGGTGCGATGCCATGGTCTTTTGAGGGTGCCTGGGGCATGATGCCCAAGTCTTCTGAAGGTGCCTGAGGCGCGACGCCCAAGTCTTTTGAGGGTGCCTAAGGCGCGATGCCCAGGTCTTTTAAGGGCGCCCTCGGGCACAATGGCAGGTCTTTTGAGGGTGCCTAGGGCACAATGTCCAGGTCTTTTAAGGGTGCCTAGGACGTAATGCCTAGATCTTTTGAGGGTACCACAAGCGTGATGCCGTGGTCTTTTGAGGGTGCTTGGGGTGCGATGCCCAAGTCTTTTAAGGGTGCCACAGGTGTGATGTCGTGGTCTTTTGAGGGTGCCATGAGGGCGATGTCATGGTCTTTTATTGAAGGTGATTTGTGTCTAAGAGGCCGACATGTGGTGCATAGTACCTGTAAAGGACAATAGCTTGTGGTTAGTATTCTATATTGAATGGGGTTGAAAGAATCATACCTGGGATGCTTATTTAGGCGGTATTTTTGCTTGTCCGAATCGAAGCCTACATGCGGGTCTCAGGGATTTTTTGAGCATTCCAGCTTGATATCATGTCTCGACAGATTTGTTCATGTATGCATGGGTTTATTCTAATTTATGCATAATATGTTTGCATTGGGGTAGGAGGGAGGATGCCATCATGTTGAGGCTATGAGGATTTATAGGAACATGCACGATCAGGTCTCTTGGCGCTTGATGCGTACTTGACCTTACATAGTTTATCCTCGTTACATCTTTCAAAAACTTTGGTCGGACTCTCAGTACTTCTGTTGTTTTTGGTACCGGTATTCTGGTAGTAAATCTTATGAACTTGTTGATGTATGTCAGATGAGTTGGAGTCAAATCCTACTTCTTGTCTTCATTTTCGGTTTGATGAGTCTGGAGACTGTACCCTTGTTTTGTAGGTGTTTATCTTTTGAGTCCTCGCAGGGAAAAGATAGGGATATGCCTTTCGCGGGAGCCTTCTTACGAGCGATACCCTCGTTCTTCTTTTTTTTTTCTTTCTTTTTTTTCTTTTTCTTTTCCCTGCTCTAATTTTTTCCTAGACCACTCTTTTTGGATTTTCGATCTAGCAAGCCATTTTTGCCTTAATTGTTGCTTAGGCTGCCCTTTTTGGGTTTTTCAACCTACTAGGCTAGCCTTAATTTTTATCTAAGCCGCCCCTTAGGGGTTTTCAACTTAGCAAGCATCTCTTTTTCTGATTTCCATTTTTATTTTATTTTTTCATTTTTTGAGAGTATGGGTGCACAAGAAGCGAGAGTCACTTGCCCCTCTAACTGCTTCTAACGATGATGACTTCTTGGCTGTTGATGTGCGTTGTCGCTTCCGGTCCTGCCTACTTGCGAGACATTTTACACTTTTATTAATTAAGCATTTTGAAGATTATCTCGTGAGCGCCATTCAATATGATGTCATCATATCATTTGATTCAAGCATAATTGTTATTAGGTTCATGTGCTTAGCCGAACTCCCATTGTCAGCCAACCTTTTTCAGGTTCTCTAGCTGACTATTTTCTTTAGGATGCCCTAACTTTTGCCTAGGTCTCTGTTGTTGGATTTTAAGCCTAGTAGGCATTTCTCTTTATTTTGTTTTTTTTTTTATTTTGGTTAATTTTTAGACTGGTGTTATCTTGCCTGACTTTGGTGGACTTGTAATCTTGTACAACCTATTAGCCTTGTTATGATCTGGGGAAAGGTTTTGAGTTAATGAGTAGAGTGTCGTGTTTGCATTGGGTATTCTATCTTTTTTTTCTTTTTTCTTTCTTATCTTTTCTTAGGGTTCAAAGCCATATTGGTTGGCCTAGTCTTTTGTCTTGTTTTGCTTTTAGGTTTAGGCCCATTTTCTGGCTTGACTAGCTTGGTGTAGGGCACGGGTTGAGGTTTCAGGCTAGATATGTTTCTTGAGAATCCATGAAGGACAACTTTCTCTCTTTATCCCATATTTTTCTTTTCTTTGCTTTTCTCATCCTTCTCTTCGGGTTAAGCTAGCTTATGAATATGATCTCAGTTATACTCGAATCAAATGAATGATAGGGCATAGAAAATTAATGTGCAAATAGAATAATCATTAAAATGCTTGATTAACAGTATGCAAAATTATTTGTATAAATAAACGGGACTGCTTGTATTGTTCAGTCCGTAGATCCTCTTATTGGGATCAGCCTCTTCAACATTAGTAGCACAATCCTCAAATCCTCAAAATTCTTGATAGGATAAGGAGCCAACTTATTATAGAGGTGAGGCAACAAACCCTTTATGGCGAAGTGCACTTGATCCTTTTCTGTTGGCCGGGTGGTCATCTTTGCCACTTTAGCATGGAATCGTAGGATGTAGTCGGGTGCAGTTTCATCAAGGAGCTATCTGGTAGCTTCCAAGTCCTGGGTGCTTACTTAGACCTTAGTATTGTACCCGTATTGGCCACAAATCTCCCAGCTCTATCTTTACAGTCCTGCCTGGCTTTCTCATCCAATTGCCAATACCATTGGGTTGCAGCTCCAATTAAATAGAGATTGAATTACTAGACTATTTGTTGCCTTGTTAGGTTGGAACAAGTAGACACGTCGACCCGGTATGCATTCAAGAAGGCTTGGGGATCACTGGACCCATCAAATTTCGGTAGGTCAGGGAGATTCACCTTTCCCTTAGAGGTGTTCAACACAGACTCATTGATGTCTTCAATGGCTTCGCATCCTTTCAGCTTGAGCAGTTTCTAGCATGAGCTACCACTCATGCAGCAGCAAGGACTTTTTCATCGCTCTTTCGGAACCGGTACTTTATCCAGCCATCTTCTCATCTCTTCCAACTCAAGGTTTTTGGGAGGAATACTGGTGAGCTTGGCAAAGATGCTAAAAGGAATTGCACCCTATCATCACCGTCCACACGTTCATTAGAATTACTGCCATTTCCTCTATCCTTTTCCACAATAGGAGTAGTGAAATCTAGAGTAATAAGCAATTGTCCATCATTGTTGGCGTTGTTGAGGTTTGTCATAGCAGCACTACTGATGGCTGTGTTTCTACTGACCATGACCAGTTTCAAGGGATTTGATTGTTGTTTGATCGTTTCCATTAGGTCTTTCATCTGATCCTTAATAGCAGCCATCTCAGCTCGTAGTGTTCGTACATCAGTAGAACTACTTCCTGCCATTTTTTATTATTCGTGTGTAGGTCGCCCTTCCCTTTTAACCCAAGCAATGATGATGCAATTGCAACCATAAAGGTTAGAATGTTCCCATAGAATGTAAATGCAAATGCATGTATGCATATATGCAAAAGAAAGGAAAATATTAAATAAAGAAAAGGTGATTAGTCATGATATACAAAAATTCAAAGTATAGGATTTAACACAGGAATAAAAGTTTTTCAAGTATTTACATGTAAAACTCCTTACTTTGAAGTGCATGGCAAAGTGTCCTTCTTTCCTAGGATTTTTAGTTTTCGCATAACTACCAACTTGGGATAGCAATACTCGTTCTTTTTCCTCCAGCACACAATCATAACTTTCTTGGAGAATAAGTGATATGATTCCCTGATATTCAATAAGAAGTCAAGTAAAAACCCTGTGTTGATTATCGGAAAGAGGGTCAATTATTTTGAAATAATTTTGCGTTCATGCATCGGAAGACTTAGAATGTTGAGAGAAAATCGAGAAATTAGTCGCGTACTCATTTGCTTTACGATAACTCTCCTCAGTTTTACCTAATGAAGGTGTCGATTTAGGGCTATATCGAAACTAGAGATTCTCAATTAAAGTGGGTGGGTATTTTGGCTAATCTTACGGTCTTCTATCAATATTTTGACTGTCATACAAGCATAAAATGTGGTAATTCCTAGGGGAAGGAACTAGATCTTACTATATGAGCTTTGGTTTGGGTGATAAAGTCGAGTTTCCCTTGGCAAGGAGTACTCTTTTCTTACTTCAGAGAACCTTATCCCTTTCTGTAGTTAGCCGGGAATTTTATTGGCGCTACTCAAGATGAGTTTATAACCTCCTTAGTATGGGCCAATGGTCGTGATCATCATCAGTGTAACTCGTATCCTGTTTGAGTGGAACATGGATATTCCTTACAAACTGAAGCCATAGGGAATATAGGGCCTTTCTTAATTCTAATGCAAATTCAAGACAGGGTTAAGTCAATAATATTAGGAAAGGTAAAAGGTTATCCACTCCTTCTCGAGTCCCTAGTGGAGTCACCACTTTGAACGACCGACTTTTTTATTTCCACTACTAGTCCGGGGTCCGCTCATCATACTAAGCCTATTCCGAAATGAGTCGTTTGCTTGAAGGCCCTAAAGGACTACAAAATGGCCTTAAGAGCATTCAGAGAAGGAATCGCCACCCGATAAGATCAGATAGTTTGGGAGTGAAAATGATGGCTTTGTACCCCTTACAAAGAGTCTAGGTTTCGCCCTCCCTAAGATCATAGATTCTAGGTTCGAAAAGTTAGGTACGAATAGGGAAGGTTTTTTAAAAGTACCCATATCCGCCAAAGCCTAGCCTCCACTAGAGTAGACGAACCTTTACTGATCCTAATAAAATTATCTTAGCCTACGTTTACCCTATGTTCATTTTATTCATCAACCTTTTTTTATCTTTCTTAGCATATGAGTGAGCAACCAAGAATCTAGCCTAAGGCTAGGGTACTTTGGTACCTCAACTAGTCCTAGATGGGAGGCACATTGGTGCCTTTACTAATCCTAGTCGAGAGACACTTTAGTGTTTTAGGTTTTATCTTGGCATGCCATGTTGTCCATATTATTTGTAATTTTTTATTATCCTAATCTAGATGGTAGATTCATTTTAGCCTTAGCATTTGAGGTGAAAGCATGCGAGACGTGGGGGGCTTACTTTGGTAAGTTTCCATTTTATCATCTTTGCATGTGGGGTGATCACATCATTTATTAAGTCCAATTTTATCCTTTACTTACATGTGAGATGATCCTAAGTATAAAATTAAACATAAAAAGGGATTAGAGAGATCAAGATGCTTAGGGAAATTATTACAAACCATGGCCTTTAGGGCCTCAAAATAGTTGAATAAAGAATTATAAATAATAAATAAAAGTATGCAATTATAAAAAAGACGATGCAAGGCTATTAAGGTCGAACTCGCACGGGTTCAAGCTTCCAAAAGCCTAAAAGTGCTAAAACAACTGCGTTTTATAATAATGATTTATATCCAAAGGATCTCGGTTGAACCCGCGCGGGTATAGGATTGAGCATGCACATGTTCAATTCATAAAGAGGAGAGCAAACAAGTCTTGCACCCGAAAAATAAAAATGGAAGGCAAAACTTAAAAAATTAAATATACAGCGAATATTAAATAAAATTAAATTTGAACCTCAAGTGATGGATTTGAATGTAAAATCAAAATGATGTTTTTAAATAAAAAAATGTATAAAACCTTTAAAAATACTTTCTACGATCTTTTTGGGAGTGAATAGAGTTGGGTTGATATTTTTGTGTTTAGAAGAGGATGATAGTAGTGTGGTTTCTGTGTATAGAGATAGAAGGATTTTAATGTGTAGAGTGTGTGTAGAGAGAGGCTAGAGAGAAGTGAATGGATTAGAGAGAGAGCATGTGGGGTTTGAATATGTAGAAATGTGTGTTAAAAGTGAAGATTGAGGGGAGTTTGTGTAGGTTTGGCCTGAGCTCGCGCTAGCTCAGCCCTGAGCACGCGCGAGCTTAGGCTGACAGCTTTGCAAAAGTGTGGTTTTTGGGTCTTAGGGCTTTAGAGGCGATTCACGAGGCGGTTTCCATAGGTTTGACACGTGCTATTTATTCAAGATTATTCCACTAACTAAAATATCTCATCATCAAGCTTATAAAAAATTTTAACTTGAAAATTTGGTGATAACAGTGGCTTTTTCAAATAAAACTCTACCAACATCGAACCGTAGAATAACGGAAGGTGGCAATGGAGATGGGTCTAGTGGAAGCTATCTACTCGTCAATGATGATATAATGGGACCGATTAAAGATTCCCATATTATTCATTGCCATTACGAAGCTTGCACAAAGCTATTTGTTTCAAGGAGTGAAAATAACCCAAATAGGAAACTTTAGAGGTGCTCCTTTGGGGTAACTCATGGCTTTGAAACTTGTCCTCTCTTTTTTCTTCTATGTTCCTTTCACAAGATTAAACACTTTTTCTTTTGCAGCCACCAATTTTCAATTACTTTAAATAGCATGATGAATGGAAGAGCGAGAGGTCAACTGTATTTTTGGTCCAGCTAAGGTCGTTGAACAATAGTTTGGGAAAAGAAATGGATGAAAGGGTAGTAGCGCAGGTTATATAGGAGATTTAGGCACTGAGGGTTCAAGTCCAGAACTTGAATGTGGCCTTGAATAAGTCAACCAATTATGTTAATTTGTTAAGAACGAGCTTGGACTTTTACAAGGCTGGTTTCATAATGGCTATAGAGGTATTACTCTTTAGGTATTATTGTGGGAGATAGATGTAGGATAGAAGATGGTTGTATTATTATCTTTATGAACAATTTATTGTTAATTTAGGACATATGAAATGGGTAGTAGGGTAGCGTTTTGTCCCTAATATTGGGGTTATCATAAAGCTTTTTGTTTATATCCATTAGTAAAAATTGTTGTCAAATTGTGTTGTCTTTGAATGGAACTTAGTTTGATAACAGCCAAAAGTATTAAAATGCCAATCAGTTTTTTGACAAGTAAATTTGCAACACTAAATTATAGAAGTGCTATAATATGAACTTAGATCACAAAAAATCTGTTAAGATTAAATAATGTAATAATATAAGAGTTAAATAGTAACGAGTTTGCCATCTTCCAGAAGCAGTACCATAACAATCATATAATAGATTTATAAGGCTTGTAGTAGCCCCAATTGATAATAAAAAAAGGTATATTGTTTCTCAGTTTTTGATTTTTAATTGATAAAAAGAATAAGCTTTACATTTAAGCACTATAACACATTTGTATGCTACTAGTCAAAGAGTTAGCTTCATGTAGAGCACTTTATGGTTGTTCCTTAGAGCTAGATCCCCTATTATTAATGTCATATCCATCCTTGATAAACCAAAATGTTGTTTTAATCCTAATGCCCTTCTTTTTCATCAAAGACTTCCATGATGGCAACCTTTTCCTTGAGTTTGAGATGTAGGTCATTCTATACCTGCCTTCATTCATCTGTCCATCAATATCAATAGCTAGGCTGCCTCCTTTTGCATAGTTGGTTGTACAATTATTTCTCACAGTGGAATTAGCAGGACAAGCAAGGATACTCACTCCTTGTTACTCACCATAGTTTAGAGTTACCTCGGTATCATTTTATTTCTTCTTACACTGTAAATTTTAAGTTGCTAAAAAATTGATTCACCACTCATAAACAATCAACTACGTATAATATGTCTTACCTTTACTTTTGGATATGCTAGATGTACTTGCATAATATTCTTTTACAAATCTATGTTCTGCCTGCACGTCAATATTGATATTGTCAGCTCCTTTTTTATTCTTAACTCATTTTCTTGGCTTAATAGGATGCATAGGATTTATTCACTCAAATAAGGAAAATGAAATTCACATGTAAAAAAGAAAGAAGATTCAAGAATTAATGTATTATTACCTGAAGCTCTTAAGTTCGAAGTGGATAGCTTCTAGCATTATGGCCAGGAGTTTTGCATATTTTGCATGTCATAGTCCTTCCTATTCTACTGGCCTTGTCTACCTTTTTCACCTCACATTTATCCTTTCGTCTTGCTTTTTTAGCCTTTTAAGTAATTTTTTGGATGGGGGGTGCCATAATTGGTGCAACTCCAGTCTTTGACCAAACATCTTTTCCTCCTAAAGGATTTAAAAAATACTCATGAGTCTTCAAGTATTTGTCTTTCTTGTACCAATGAGCTATGACATTCTCAAGATTCTTTTCATCACTATATACTGCACAAACAATATATTCAAATAGTATACTAGTCAACTGCCAATCCTTGTAGGTGCAAGTTTTATTCCCCAAGTGAACTGTGTGGCGATTAGTAGCAATACACATATTTGCACTTTCAAAGCTATTCACACCATTCTATCTCATTAAACCAATTGTATACAGCTTCCTTATTCTTATCAAGTTTCTCCAATGCTCTTAATGCAATATTAGAAAACAATTTTGCTCTAACCCTTTTAGGCTCATTTTCAATAATTCTGATGGCCAATCGCTGCATATTTTGCAATTGCATGCCTGAATTGGTTAACATCATTAAACACCATATTCAAGCAAAACATAGGTATGGCAGTATTAACATCAAATCTCATTTTAGTACTTGGTCTTCTAAAAGCATCATCAGCACACCTGTCATCACTTTTTGAGCAGTGACTACCCAAATCATCACTATCAAAATAGTGTGAACTAGCATAATCATAACCATCTGAGTGCCCCCTAAACTCATCCTCATCATCAACTATTTCTCCTTCTCCTGTGATAACTTGCTCTCTAATATCATTACTCTGCACTTTTGCTGAATTTTTGGTCCAATAATCTTTAACATTTTGCCTAGCAACTTCCACATTACCTGAATTTGAATCTGAATGCTCAATGTACAACTCCAATTACTCTCCATTTTTAAGTTTACTTCCATCTTCCAACACACTAGCATCATCAGTTAATATCTTAAAGGTTTTACTACTCTTACATATTGATATAACCCTTTTATTTCTGAATAACCTAAATCCTCCTTCACAAATGATATCAGATAAGGGTATATGACAATAAATCGATATCAAACAAACCCTTTTATTTCGAAATAACCTAAATCCTCCTTCACAAATGATATCAAATAAGGGTATGATAATAAATCAATATCAAACAAACCCTTAATAACATACACCTTCCCATCAACATATCTAGTTTCCCCAACCAAATGTCCATCGTAATGATACAGTAGCTTTATATGGTAACACATTGCCATTTATTGTAAAAAAACACATATGTAACAGTAAAGACCACTCTAGTAGTACTAAAACCATTAAAATAAACACAATAGATGATTTTAAAGGTTGTAAATGTCATAAAAACTACTTAATTATAGTTCTGGGACCACAACATTAGTGAAAAAGTGTCATTTAACCCTAAGTTGCATTAATAAAAAATGAGAATAAATCCAAGCATTACACACCTTTTGAAAACGAGAGCTTGGTCCACCACCACTTAGAAAATTCAATTATTCTTCAATCCAACAACAATGAAACAAGAAACAGTAATTTTTACAAGTGACCAATGCAATATTTTCATCTCACATGCTCGCCCTGTCTCACTACTGTCAGACTAGACATTTTCAATTCAAATTGCAACCCTCGATTTTGTTTGAGACTAAAAGATGATGGCCAAAATGTTGTCATTTTATTATTTTAGGATTGATATTAACCTTAACCTTAAAATGATTTTGTTCCTAGTCAGCTTAAATATTGGTTTAGTCAACTAACTTTAAAGCAGCTCATGCTCCTTTAAAAAACATGCTCAAGATGCTAATGGTAGATGTCAAAAAAGGATCATAAAAGAATGAAGTTTGGCTCTCCAAATGTAGAAAACTAAATTAATCTTTTACTTTATATTTAACGATGGCAAAATCCATCATCTGGCCCCTTAATTTTTAAGTTTTGTTTCAGTTAGCCCTTTTACTTTTATTGTATTCCAATAAGCTCTAATGCTATTATTTTAAATGCATTATAAATTTCCATTGTCTCGACACTTTATTAATTAATATTTTTAATTCTATTTTGCCATTGGCTAAATTTAAAAATGAATGAAAAGAAAATTTAATATTATCAATATTTTTCAAAATAAAAATAAAATAAAAAGTAAACTATAAAAAGTCCATTGGACTTAAATAAATTTTTTCTACTCTTTATATTTGAATATCTTACAAGATATTTTTTTTATAAAAATTGTGCTATTTAAAGTAAAAGAACCATTGATATGTTAAACACTATAATTAAATGTTTATTGTAAGGGTAGTATAGTTATTTCCATGTTAGAGTATAAATAGTCATCTTTCCTTTGTTTTTAGGTTAAGCTTACTTTGGTTATGTACATTATGTTATTCCTTCATTTGTAACTTGGTATCAGAGCAGCTGGGTCTTGAAAAATAAATTGTTCATCTTCTTCTTCTTGCGTCGTCATTGTCGCCGTTTCTTCCTCTTCTTTGCTGCGTGCATCTACTTCTTGCTGTTGGTTCTTGTTGCTGCGTGCGTCTGCTGTTGCTTGCTGTGTCTGGAAAATAGATTGATGTGTGTCTGCTCGTTCTTCCTTTTTTTTGCTGTGTGCATCTGCTTCTTGCTGCTGTGCGTCGGCATTTCCACTTTGCGCGCCACCTGCTCGACAAAACTCCCCTGTTAAAGCTGTTGTGCAGACTGCTGTTCATGGCGTGTTGTTCAGTGGTACTCTTTGCATGCCACCTGCTCGATAAAATTCTTTGCTCTTCGACGTTGATGGACACAACATTATAAGAGATGATTCGCTTTAAGCAGTTAGTGTTCAGTTGGATGGTAAGAATTATGCGTATTGGAGCTACGTGATGAAAAATTTCTTGAAAGGGAAACAAAAGTGGGGATATATTTCACATGCTTATATTAAGCCTCAAGATGATGTGGCATTATTGGATAAATGGGAGGTCGATA
The DNA here is from genome assembly GCF_019578655.1 of Ricinus communis. Classification (NCBI taxonomy): domain Eukaryota; kingdom Viridiplantae; phylum Streptophyta; class Magnoliopsida; order Malpighiales; family Euphorbiaceae; genus Ricinus; species Ricinus communis. The sequence goes on along the minus strand of NC_063257.1, from coordinate 34,326,699 downwards.
ATTCAAAAATTATTACTTGGATCAATAATTCTATTAAGCATTCGATAGGCACCCAATTAGCAAAATATGAGACGGCTAAGGAGGTTTGGGATCACCTAGCTAGACTGTATACACAGTCTAATTTTGCAAAGCAATACCAGTTGGAGTCTGACATTCATGCTCTTCAGTAGAAAAGTATGACTATTTAGGAATTCTACGATGCTATGATAGATTTATGGGATCAGTTGGCTCTCACAGAACCTGCTGAATTACAAGCCTTTGGACCTTATATTGTACAAAGAGAGGAGCAGAGATTGGTACAGTTTTTAATGGCCCTTCGTGATAAGTTTGAGGACTTCGTGGGTCTATTCTGCATCGTCATCCACTGCCTTCTGTTGACTTTGTTGTTAGTGAACTTTTGGCTGAAGAAATTCGTTTGAAGTCCTCAATTGTAAAAGAGGTTTCTTCTACTCCATCTGTTTTTGCCATGCCTCCTCAATCAAACTCTAAATCTCAGTTCAGGCCATATGGATCTGTTGCTCGTGATGAATGCAGGTTCTGCAAGCAAAAAGGTCATTGGAAATCTCAGTATCCGAAATTGGGTAGAGGAAAACAACAACAGTTTCATCAACAGCAGTAGCAACAGTCTCATCAGTGGTCGTATCGATCACCGCCTCTCCACAATGGACCTCCTCTTCTACCCCGTCCTCACAATGCCTTGTCAACCTCCTCCTTAGACCCATCACTGATTGAGCAGTTTCAGCAGTTCCTTGCTTCTCAGCCTCATGCCATGTCTGCTTCCTCTCAAGTAGGTCTGTTATCTAGTCCTTCAGGTAAATCCCCTTCCTCCTGGATTTTAGATTCTGGTGCTTCAAACCATATGTCACCTAATTTATCATTATTTACTTCTCTAACCCCTAAAGTTTCAGTTCCTGTTATGAGTACTAGTGGTACACCTATGCCATTGCAAGGTGTTGGTTCGGTTATTACGCCTTCTCTATCTTTGTCTAATGTCTATCACATTCCTAGTCTTACTTTGAATCTTGCTTCTGTTGGTCAGATTTGTGATACTGGATGCTCAGTCTCATTTTTTTCTTCTGCTTGTTTTGTTCAGGATCCACAGTCTCAGAAAGTGATTGGGATCGGCCATAGAGAATGAGGACTTTATGTATTGGATCAGCTCAAAACCCTTCACACTACGGCTGTTGTTCCTGGTGTGAATTTGTCATCCTTTCATTTGAATCCCTCTTCATCTGTATTTTATTTGTGGCACTCTTGCCTTGGTCATGTTTCTGTGTCTCGTTTAAAATTTTTAGTTTCTATAGGAGCTTTAGGAAATTTGAAAACTCATGATATTTCTGATTGTAGTGGTTGTAAACTAGCCAAGTTTAATGCATTGCCTTTTCCTAAAAGCACTACTATATATGTTGCTCCTTTTGATCTTATTCATTCTGATGTATGGGGACCCTCTCCTATTTCTACAAAAGGGGGTTCTCGCTATTATGTATCTTTTATTGATGATTGCACTCGTTATTGTTGGGTTTATCTTATGAAACGTCGTTCAGACTGTTTTGGCATTTATAATAAGTTCTGATCTCTTATGAAAACCCAACATTCAACTGTTATCAAATGTTTTAGATGTGATTTGGGGGGAGAGTATACTTCTCATGCTTTTAAGGATCTACTTGCTTTAGATGGTACAATTTACCAAACTTCTTGCACTGATACTCCTGAACAAAATGGAGTTGCTAAAAGAAAACATAGGCACATTCTAGAGACTGCACGATCACTCTTGTTGTCTGCTAGTGTTCCTAGTGAATTTTGGAGGGAATGAATTCTTACTTCTATTCATTTAATTAACAGAATTCCTATTTCTCATTATTCTGGCTTGTCACCCTATGAGGGATTGTATGGTCGTCCGCCAGATTATTCTTCTCTTCATGTTTTTGGTTCTACATGTTTTGTTCTTCTTCCTCATGTTGAACGCAGTAAGCTAACATCTCGATCTACTATATGTGTCTTTCTTGGTTATAGTGCAGGACAAAAAGGGTATCGTTGTTTTGATCCAGTCAGTCATAAATTATATGTTTCTCGTCATGTTGTTTTTCTTGAACATATTCCTTATTTTGCAATTCCTGACCGTCCTCACCATATATCTATATCTGATCTTATCCACATTGACCATTTTGCTACTGATGTTGATGAGCTATCCTCTATTGACATTCTTGACACCTCTATTGGCTCCTCTCCTCGCTATCCTATGCGCAATCGTAAGTCCACTAAACAACCTGATTTTGATTATTCTTGTTATTCGAGTTCATTTGTTTCTTTTCTCGCTTCTATTCATCGTCTTTCTAAACCTTCATCTTTTAAAGAAGCCATTCTTGATCCTCTTTGGCAGCGTGCCATGGCTGAGGAGTTAACCGCTTTTCACAAAACCCATACTTGGGATTTAGTATTCCTTCCTGCAGGTAAACGTGCTATTGGTTCTCGTTGGGTCTACAAGATTAAAACTAAGTCTGATGGTTCTATTGAAAGATATAAAGCTCGTTTAGTGGCTAAGGATTATTCTCAGGAATATGGCATGGATTATGAAGAGACTTTTGCTCCCGTTGCTAAAATGACTACAGTTCGAACTCTTATTGATGTTGCTTCCGTTCGCCGTTAGGATATAACTCAAATGGATGTCAAAAATGCCTTTTTGAATGGCGATCTTCACGAAGAAGTTTGTATGGTCCCTCCTCCTAGTCTTGATCATCATCCTGGTGAAGTTTGTAGACTTAGGAAGGCTCTTTATGGTCTCAAACAGGCTCCTCGCACTTGGTTTGAGAAGTTTTCTACTGTAATTACTTCACTTGGTTTTCATCCTAGCAACCATGACTCTGCACTGTTTATCAAATGTACTTCGGCTGGTCGAATTTTGCTTTCTCTATATGTTGATGATATGATTATTACAAGTGATGTTGTTGTCGGGATTAGTCTGTTAAAGTCTGAACTGACTCATTGTTTTGTTATGAAGGACTTGGGTTCCCTTCGTTACTTTTTGGGTATTGAAGTTGCTTCTTCTCCAAAAGGGTATCTTCTTTCTCAATCTAAGTATATTTCTGATATTTTTGAGCGTGCTCGCCTTTCTGATAATAAGAATGTTGATACTCTGATTGAGCTCAACGCTCGTTATTCTGCTTCTGATGGTTCTCTACTGCCGGATCCGAGTCTGTATCGGACTGTTGTTGGAAGTCTGATTTATCTTACTATCACTCGTCTTGATATTGCATATGATGTTCATATAGTCAGTCAATTTGTTACTTCTCCTACTACAATTCATTGGGCTGCTGTTCTTCGCATTTTGAGATACCTCCGCGGCACTCAGTTTCATACTCTTCTATTTTCATCTACTTCATCTTTAGAGTTATGTGCTTACTCTGATGCTGATTGGGCTGGTGATCCCACTCACTGCAAATCAACTATTGGATTTTGTATTTTTCTAGGTGATTCCCTTATCTCTTGGAAAAGTAAGAAGCAGGACGTCATTTCTCGATCCTCAACGGAGGCTGAATATCGCGCTATGGCTTCCACTACTTGTGAAATAGTTTGGTTGTGATGGTTGCTTGCTGATATGGGTGTCTTTCTGCGGCAACCGACTCCTTTACACTGTGATAATAAGAGCGCTATTCAGATTGCACACAATTCGGTCTTTCACGAACGGACCAAGCATATCGAAATCGACTGTCATATTACCCGTCATCACCTTCAGAATGGCACCTTGACATTGCCTTTTGTTTCTTCTTCCTTACAGCTTGCAGACTTGTTTACAAAATGTTTAACTGCTTCACGTTTTCGTTTTCTATCTGACAAACTCTCGATGCTTGTTGCTATCGCATCGTGAGTTTGAGGGGAAATGTTAAATACTGTAATTAAATGTTCATTTATAACTGATGATGCTCTGAATTTTTAAAATAAAAAATTTAATATATATATAAAGAGTACTGGAGAGCATCTTCAACAATACTTCATATATGTCTCACTATTAAACTATAAAAAATTTTACTTAACTTGTCTTGAAATACGTATATTTCAACCAATTGTTTATTTTACTCTCTAATTAGTTTTTATTAATGGAGAAAGAATGAATAAAAAGAGGAATAGACCCAATTTCATTTTGGGATTCTTTCAAAAATACCCAAAAAATATTTAAAAATATCATTTTTACTGTTAAATTTTTTTCAAAAGTATTATAAATTGAAAAATTATTTTAAAAATATGGTAGTATATGTTAGGTATACTTTTTTTTAAAAATGGTATATGTTATTAGCAATTTGGTATACTTTTATAATTTTTATGATATTTAATTTTTGGTATATATTTAGTATATGCTGACATATGTTTAGTACCTATTCAATAATATTAATTTAATTGTAGATCAAATTATTAGAGAGCCAAATATATACATAATTAGTATTTAAAATTTATTTTATACATAAGTCACATTTGTTTAAAAAGAATTTTTAAAAATCATCATAAAGATAACTTTTTTTTATAAATGTAAAATAAAAAATATATTAGGTATGTTGGATATTTATTAATCAAAAATTCCAATTTGTTTAATTTAAATATTTTAATTTTAAAAATTAGTTTTCTCAGTAGCAATAATATATGTTTTAATTGATTGATTTAGTTAAGGTTTATATAATAACTCTCATGATTATTAGACATTAAAAAAATAGTATTATGATAATTATTTTATTATTTTATATTTCTATAAAATTATTAAATATATGTACACTTATAATATAATATAATAAAAGAGGTAGAAGCAAATGAGATCCATTCAAAAAATATGAAATACACTAAGTATATATTTGATATATGAAATATTTTAATATATATATATATATATATATATTTTTATTTATTTCAAATATAGAAAACTAAAAAGGTAAATTCTAAAAATTAGTATATATTATATTTATTTTAGTATCTGTTGCATATATTTATAGTATATTTTAAATACTTATACCTTTAAAAAAATGCCAAAAGTAGCAGCAAATGGTATACGCTTAATAAAATATGGTATACATTAAATCTATATTTGGTATCTGCAACTATTTTAATTCATATAAATTGCATATTTATAAAAATAAAAAGGTAAACTCTTAGCAGATACTATACATTACACTTATTTTAATATATATTGGGTATAAAATATATATGTTAGATATATATTAGGTATCTATTAGGTAACTTTTAATCAAAATTTTAATTTTTTTAATATATTTTTATTCCGAAATTTAATTTCTTTTTTCAATAGCAAAGATATAATATCAGTTTTTATTCAAATTAATAAAATATATTCAATTTATTTTAATATATGTTTCTTATATATAATATACTCACTATGTTTATGTCTTTAAAAAAACACAAGGAAAAGTTATAATAAATGGTATACATTTTACAGATTTTAGTATATATTTCATATATATTTGGTATATTTGTAGTATATATATAGTATCTAAAATTGTTATTTGATTTTTACTTGTACTTTGATATCTATGTACTTGTAAGCTTGATACTATTTAAAAAATTTAGCCAATTTCTTAGTACAAAATATAATTTCATTTAATCCAATTTATTAGCCAACTCAAATGGTCATTTCATTGCTTCTACATACATGGGTAGCACTAATGCAAAGAAAAAAATTGAATTAAATTGAATTGAATAACTAGCCATAATGTCTTAAATTAATGCTCCATATCATCTCTTTTCTTTTTGTTAGTTGTATAATAATCCACTTACTCTTTCTTTGATTGTTCTATAATTCCATTTTCCTTCTCATTCTTCACTGTATCACTACATAGAAAAGTCTCTAGAATTTCAAAATAAAAAGGTGACAAACAAATTTTTTATCTTCTTAAGATTATATGAAAAATAATATTTATATACATATTTTAGTAATATATTCGTATATATATAATATATGTATACTGTTTTGAATATAATATCAAACCTATTAGTATCAACCTATTAAAACCATCACTAAAAGAAAAGAAAAAAGAACTTATTTAGAAATGTTCAAATGTTAGTTGCAATCATCTATTTCTCATCACACACTTCTTATCAAATTACGAAACTCTAACATTCTAAAAACAAAATCAATAACAAATCAAAAGGATTTAACATATTTTTTTTACCATTAATCAACAAATTAAAAACTCACAAATTTATTCCAAGTTAGTACATACAACAAAGAGCAATAATCAATGATGTTTTAATGGCAATGAGCATATTTATTTGTCGATTTCCTCTCTATAATATTTTTAGATGCAGAAACACCAATACCTTGCTTCTTTTTTAAACTCTTGGCTACTGATTTCTTACCCATTTTCTTAAAAATAATATTACCCAAAATTTTCTTCTTATCAACACAAATAGGATTCACCAAATTTTTTAAAATTTTAAAAAAAGATTTATTACATTTAGGAGAAGTAGAAGAACAAGTTAAAACTATCATTTAAAAAAAAATTGTCATGCAACACCTTGAGAGTGCAAAAAAAGAAGGAAGAAGTGAATTTGAAAATTAAAATGAAAAAGAAAATTAGAAGAAGGAAAAAAAAAGAAGAGAGAAGAGTGTTGAGAAAACAGTAAAAATGATATAATTAGAGTCAAAGTAAGTAAAATGAAATAATAATAAAAAGTACAATAAAAATGTAATTTAAAAAAAATAGTATTTTATGAAATTTCCTCTTTTATTTTTTTTTAATAATTAGGTCCATAAATCCTATTTGAGGCAAATAAATCCAAATCTTAAACATATCCAATACTTTCATAGAACACATTATCAAAGTTATAATTCTAGTGTAACAAAATTAATAATAAAAATAATATTTATTTTATTTTAATAATTTAAAGTTAAATTATATAAATTTTTAATATTTTCACAAAAACGTTGTTTAAATTATTTAAGTTTTACTAAAATTTAATAATTCTTGAAATTATAGTAATTAATGAATAATACTTAACTATTTTTACATATATTGAAATTGATTTTTGCAGAAATTAGAAAATAGGGTTCTAGTATAATTAATAAATTATAAGAGGCATTATACCAAAAGTCAGAAGAAAAATAATATAATATTAAATTTATATAGCGATGTTTAACTAAAATTCTAAGGGAGTGAGATTTTATTATAAAATATAAAATAGGATAATGAAAAATATAATTTTTAAATGTTAATGGTTAAATAGTATAATATGGAAAAAATGAAGAAATATATTGTTAATGCCTCTTATTTATAATATTTTTAATAATAATAAATAATTAAAGATTTTATTGGTTATAAAATTCTTTCACTAATGGAACATAACATTATTGAAAAATATTTATTAATTGATTTTCAGTATTATATAAATTAATACTACAAATATATTTAATATTATTAACTTTAATACTACAATTATTATCTAATTAGAAATCATAATATTTTAGATTCACTTTAATTTTTTTAGTTACTTTGATATTTCTTTGCTATTTTAGTTACAAGTTTATTTGTGGTTAGTCTTTTTACTAACTCTGTTTCTTTATAGTTGCATGTTTTAATAACATGGATTTAGGAATCCTAAGTGAGTGATCTAAAACTTCTCTTAGAATTAATTAGGATTATTATTTGTATTTTTTTTCTAAAGCTTTTAAAAGCTAGGATTGAAATTAATTTCTTTTAAACGCCCCCCTCATCCTTAATCCGTTTATAGTTTTGCTATATTCTCCTTTCTTCCTTTCTTGCATGGTTTAATTTCACGTATAAATTCAAATGATTGAGTGTTTATTGATAAAATAATTCTTATTGATGTGTTAGATGAAGATGATGGAGTGATAGTAGTAAATATAAAAATACCACAATGGTGGAAGTAGCGTGGCGATGATGACAGTATATATGAGAAGAAAATAATACTTAAAGAGAAAATAAATAGAAAGAACATAAAAAAAATTGTTACTTAAAAAGAAAGGAAAACAAAGTAAATATTTTAATGTTATTTTAGTGTATCAAGGGGAAGTGAGATGCACACTTAGAGATAAGCTAAATTTTGGGTTGATTTAGTGTTTCGATAAAAGTTGATCCAACAACACATGTTCAGAGAATATCTCACTCTTTTCCAAATAAAACACTTCTTTTTCATAATTATGATCAACGATCAAATTTATCAACCTCTTTATAATGGCCATCCATATTCTTGAGAAAAAGATCTTCTAAATTTGGTAACTTTATATCATTTGAAATTTCTCTTTATATTGGCTTTATATTTTTTCTAAAATATCCTTCACTTGCCTTATTTTTTCTATATTCTTACCTGTACATCATAGATCAAGCTTCCTATCTTACATATACTCTATTTTGAATATTTGGATATATACAATACATCATATATCAAGCTACCTATCTTATATATACTCCATTTCGAATATCTAGGTATATACTTACCTAACTGTTGGGCCGCTCCTATTCAAGGATTCTTACTTATACATGTGTCTTTAATATTGATTACTCTCTGTAGATGGATATGGTTCTTTATATAATTCTTTCGAAGAGTGAAGGCTAGCATCACCAATCCAATTGATCGTGTCAGGAAGGTAGAAAAAATATAAAGTTGGCACGTGAGAGGAAGGATGAGCGATGCTCGACGACACGTGTATAATCGACGACCCTCAAATCGGGCCACCTAACAACTAAGGAAGGTGGGATAGGGTGATGTATCTTCAGAGGTGCGGGGGTATGGACTTCGATAGATCCAATTTGCAGCAATCAAAGGAGGTATTAATTTGCGGCAAATGGAGGGTTTGCAGTAAAAATAAATGTCGGTGGTCGATTTTCTAGTGAGATAAAGTTAGGGAGATGAGCTTTCAACTTAGTAAAGTTCTAAAGTGAAAATTGTGTAACCTTAGTAAAGAAGGTTGACCTCGTATTTATAAGGAAGGTGAAAAGGGTTCTAGGTTTTTTATGGGTCGCCATGTGGTGTAATATTAAAGAATAAAAAAATATATAATTTTGGATCAGGTTTCAGCTTTTATTTTTATTTAAACTTTTACTTAGCTTGGGCCTATATTGTGTGTATATCGAGTAAAGGTTAAGAGGGGGTCTAGCCAAGAGGTCTGACCCCCTTTCTCTTAACAGGCCTCGTCTCAAGCCCATCAGACTAAAACTCTACAAATATCTCAATCGAATGATAATAGACCCCTCATCAGCCTAAAATTGACAAACAACATGCGATAAGGTAATAATAACTATTTAGAATAAAAATAGATGAATAAATGAAAAGTAAGGGCTTTATAACCAAATAATGATTTCATTGGAATTTTTTTATGCATCTACACTCTTTTTATCTATCAACTTTCTAATATTTTAAATCTTTCAAGGCATCCAGCTAAAGACAAAGAAGCTCACGCAACACATTATGTAAAGAATGTGGCTTCATTGTTGTTGGTTTGATGCTAAATTACTTGATTCATAATTTTACTTTTGAAAATCTATATTATATAAATAAAAGCTTGTTATAGACTCGATTGGAAAACAATTTTAAAACCGAAATGCCGGAATGGACTGGGCTAGGTGCCCAGCCCGGCCTGGCGCAGCCACAACCTGGTGATGGGGTCTATGGCCACTACTGATATATGTGGGCGGCATTTGTAGTGTGAGCTGTCAGTAATAGTCCTTCCAATTCGCTTAATTTCCTCCATTTTCCTTGCCCTCAAAAGAGCATCTTCGCTCAAACAAACAAAAAAGTGAAAGAGAAAAAAAAAAAAGGAAAAAAATAAAAGAAAAGAAAGGAAAGTAAAAGACAAAGGCATGAGTATGTCACTTGAAGCTAGCAGACAACATTAAGGACTTGGAAGGATTTGTACCCCACACTTTTCAACACTCTTTCTCTTTTACCACATTATCCCAAAGTCCAAGAATCTGTTTTGTTTTATTTTTCATCTCTTCTTCTTCATCTTCTTTGATTCTCTAGCTCTGCTCTAATCTTGGATATAAACCACCATGGCTAATGTCTCCTTGTGCAGTTGAAGATGGGGCAGGCCTCCTCTTCTTCTTCTTCTTCTTCTTCTTGTTCATGTTCTTTATCTTGTAATCATCATGAGATCAGCAAGCAAATAGATGGCAGAAGTTCTATTATCATTACCAAGAAACATAATGCCACCACCAGTTTTCAGGATCTGACATTGTCTCTTCCTGATGAATGCTTGGCTACTATATTCTGTAAACTAAGTTGCCATGACAGGAACTCTTGTTCTTTAGTTTGTAAGAGATGGAAGCTTATTGATTCCAACTCTAGACATCGCCTTGTCTTGCTTTCTCCTTTTGAAATGTCTTCTTCTTTGCCTTGTCTACTCTCTCGCTTTAGCTCTCTCACCATTCTTTCCCTCAAATGCTCCCGCAAGCTCCTCAGCATTGATGACCTGTCCTTCTCTCGCATTCCTGTCTTTCTTCCTTCGTTAATCAAGCTCAAACTTAAAGGCTGCATTGACATTTCTGATGATGGGTTGCTTGCTTTTTCTTTGAATCATCCCCTTCTGCTTTCCAAAATCTCTTTTGCTTCTTGTGGTTTCGGTGCTAGAGGTCTCAACTCTCTTCTTACTAACTGCCCTTCTCTTCACCATCTAACTCTCAAGCGTCTCCGGAAGCTTGATGCTCATAACACTCCATTGTTTTTTGATACTGATGATGATAATGATGCAGCAGGAAACAACAGAAGAACTCACCTCAGGATTGAAAGACTCTGCCTCAAAGACCTGCACAATGCTCGCATTTTTATCCCACTTCTTTCTGCTTCCGCTCAGGCTCTGAAAACCCTTATTGTTTGCAGGAGCTCAGGTAACTGGGACAAGGTTTTCCAGAGTCTACAAGGAAAAATCAGTTCCATTTCAGAGATCCAGATTGAGAATGTCCAAATGGGTGATGCAGGACTAATAGCTATATCTTCTACTTGCCCTCAACTTCAAGTTCTTCAGCTAAGCCGTACTACTGATTGCACAGACGATGGGCTCTCAGCAATTGCCACTTCTTGCAGGAGTAGTCTCAGGAAGCTCCATGTCGATGCGTGGAGCAGATTCGGGGGGCGCACTATTGGGGACGACGGTGTGTTAACCGTAGCTGCCCAATGTCTCAGACTGCAGGAGCTAGTGCTTATGGGTGTTCCTATAAGTGGGTCATCTCTTACTGTCCTGGCTTCCAATTGCCGGACATTGGAAAGACTAGCCCTTTGTAATACCGAGTCAGTTGGAGATTCTGAAATGGGAATAATAGCAGCTAAATTTAATGCTTTAAAGAAGCTGTGCATAAAGAACTGTCCAATCTCCCAGTCAGGAATTGAAGCCATAGGAGGTGGCTGTCCAAATCTAGTGAAACTGAAGGTGAAAAGATGCAGAGGGATAAGTGAGGCAAGTGTTAGAAAACTAAGAATGCAGAGGACATCAGTAGTGGTTTCAGTAGATACAGGATCCATGGTGTTCAGTGGACAAAGAATGACTATTACACAAGAAGAAGAAGAAGCAGAACAACAACAACAAAATAGATCAATTAGAACACCAAACACTGCAGCAGCAACAACAGCAGCTGCACATGTTGTTTGCAGCAGCAGAAGTGCTCTCTTCCTCAGGTCCAGGCTTGAAAATGCTCTTCAGATTTCTAGGAGGAGACCCAATTAATTTCCTACATTTTGATTGATTTTTTTTTTTTTTCCTTTTCCCAGCTTCTCTCTAATTCTTTGATTCAAGTGTGTTTATTTTTTTCCTGTATCTTTCTGTTCATGCTAAAGAGAACTTTGGGTTTTGGTTTTTAATTATTTTTTGGGGATTGATTGTTATTATGGGTGAGATTTGAACATGATACAAAGATGACTTTTGTAATGATTCATAGCTTGCTTCAAATGGATATCTATTGTTCATATCATCATCTCATATGTTCCTTATTTCCTCATAGACTTAAGAATGATAAAATTGCTAGAATCTTTACACAATTCTTCTGTAAAAGTTACTTTTATTTAGGTGATTTTGACCCAATTGAACTGAAAAAAGAAAAAGGCATTGCATAGTAGTGACATTATCTTGACTTGTCTCCCAATTTGAATCTATCATACCCATTTCAAGACTTTGAGAGAATGACCGGGATTCTCTTCTCTAGGCCTTTGCTCCTTTTAAGTCAAATTAGAGCATCTTCAAATGGTTTTCATTAAAATAAAGACTATCATTTATATAATATAGCATATGAATATTTAAATATAGAGGTAATTATTATTTGATCTTGTATTTTTAATATTATATTAATTATTTTTTAATATTTAAGAATTGTATATTTTTTATTTTATAATTTTAAACCAAAAATTATTCTGTTAGAATTTTATTAAACAATTGTTAAATAGATTTAATTAAATATTGTTTTTCTTTGAGTGTAATATATAAGTTGCCCTTTATATTTTATTTATTATTCTAAACTCTTTTTTCTTATAATTTGTTCCCTAATTTTTTTTATTAAATTATAATTCTAGAATAACAAATTTAATAATAAAAATTGTATTTATTTCGTTGATGTTTTAAAGTTAAATTATAAGATTTTCAATATGTTGCCAAATATAATTGCTTTTAATAGGCTCAAATTATGTAAAAAAATTAGAACAAGTAAAAAATATTAATTAAATTTTTTTACATATATTGAAATTGATTTTAGTTAAAAATAATATTTTACCTTAATTTGATAAAAATGTAATTTTAGGTGAGTCTGATACTTAATAATAAATTTAATAACTAAGTTGAGTCTTTTACTTATCATTTGTCTTTTAAATGTCTTTACCTTGAATGTGAAAAGTAATTGTTAGTTTCATTAAAAGATAAGCCCTAGAGCCAATCTGCTTTGCAGAGTGTTGATTCAGTTCTATGCTAAGCCGATTGACTCTATACAACATCGATTCGGCTCTGCACCAATCTTGGCCCTATTTTCAAAATTTTATGTAATTTTGGCAAATTTTGTATACTGTAATTTAGTTTATGCATTTTTCTTTTGATTTTTAGTTGTAAAAGGGTTGTAATAGCTAGATTTAATCTTTTTATACTTTATTTTTACTTTTATTTTGGATGTATGCCAAATATCTACTATTTGATTGTCTAATTAAAACTGGACATATAGACATTAAGCCTTAAAATTGGATTTTGGCATGAAAATTATAGTCAATTAGGTTAATGAGATAGTATATTGGACCTAAATTTAAAATTCATATAGACTTAGTAGGTTTTGTCATGCTTTAATTGAATTAATTGAGTCATATTAGATTTAAGATTATTTAATTGGACCTTAGCATAAAAGGTAGTCCATTTAGACTTAAAGGCTGAAATAAATGTATAATTTGTAATTGGGTTAAACTAAGTAAGCCTTGTAAATAATTAAATAGTTAAGTAGGCTAACCAAATATATATGGGTTAAGCTTAATAAAATGGGCTAGACTTAAGAGGACCTCACATACTATAATGAATGCTTATAAATATAAACTGTCGTATTTATAGGGAATAGCTTGTTCAATAATAAAATAATAGATTAAGATACACAAATAAGGAAGTTGGCTTCTGGATTCATCTATAGATATGGCGAAGCTTCCTTGTGGAGTTTAGTATGCTACTTAGTTAGTAAAAGTGTCGCGGAGAATCACCCGGGTGGCAAATCCATATATGTGCTAGCCTACATGGCTAGTTAGCATGTTCGCAGGTTGAAAAGCCTTGCAGTGTCGTAATTGTTAGAGATACTTGGGCGCATGCCCGAAACCACTACCCATAGTGGCGGCTCCACTAGAGATAAGAGAAACTAAATCCACTGTATCTTTGTCTTTAATTTTATTATTTAATGAGTGATTCTTGTATCACTACACCATTATCATACATTGTGCACTTTGGTCTCTACAGCCCTGATGGCGTTGGTTAAATCTTGAAATTATGATACTGGCTAACCATCACTCACAAGTAATGAGTGAGTTTCTTTTGTCACATGGACTCTTAAGTGGAGGGATGAGCCAAGGAAGGACATTTCTTACCTGTGGGAGCCTTTTATCCTTACTCAAGACTTAAGGCTTGCATGTCGAGCCTATCCCATATTGATAGAAAGCTCAGAACCAAGATCTTAGGAGAGAAAAATTCACCATGAGCCGTGTACAAGAGTAATAAGGTTGTAAGGATGATTTTATAGTACTTTGTAAATTTTATTGTGATTAACCTTTTGCATTGCACGTGCATCATGCATACCGTGCATCTCATACATTAATCTAACTCTTTGTTTTGAAGCCATATAGATTCATCACCTTTGGTTTGGAAGAGATAAGAAGGTGGATCTCAAGAGGGCTCATTTCACTAAGAATCAAGACAAGAGCCCAAGAAGTAGCACTTTAGAAGTTAAAATAAAGATGGCCCACGCATAAGACATTGATGCTATCAAGACTGTAATCATGGCTGACTTAAGCATTATGATTTAAGAGGAATTCCAACAAGCTTTGGTTGAGATTTTAAGGAACAAACTAGCCAAAAAACTACTATTGCCCCTGCATCTACTGCTGCTGCTACTACTGTCCATAATGTGGAAGCATATGGTGAGCACCTCTAGAATCTAGATGACTATATGTTTGAAGAAGCTAAGAAAGAGTCTGCTTTTACTACAAAAGCTATTATGAAATATGAGATTTTGTAGAGTCTAAATAAAAGGCTTGATAAGATGCAAGATATGCTGAAAGATAAAGGTTTAGATTCAACCTTTGATTTTGATGAATTGATGCTAATTGGAGAGGACAAGTTACCTCCCAAATTTGGTATGTCTGAAATGCAAGATGTTTAATGGAACTGGAGATCTAAAGGTGCACCTGAAGCAATGTGCTACTGTCAATGAGTACTACTCATTTGGATAAGACCTAAATTATTAAGGTTTTTATAATTTCATTAGAATAGCTAATTGTGAATTGGTACCATGGATTAGAAAGGCCTATCAAGTCTGATTGGAAAAGGCTTTTGTGAAGCAATATGATTACAATGCTCACCTAGAAGTCTTTATAAGGGATTTGGAATCCACAAAGCAAAAGCCCAATGAGTCTTTTTCTGACTTCTTGGCTAAATGGAGAAACAAAGCAGTTTTAATAAAGAACAAGCCTTTTGAAAAAGGATTAAGTTCGAATGGTAATTTGAAATGTTCTTCCATCTTGGGTAGAAAAGCTAGAAGTAATGAATCCCAAGACCTTTATGGGCTTGTATGATGATGGCGTACAAGTAGAGGAAATTGAAAATGCTCGAGCTGGAGGGTGCATGGAAAACTATCAAGCTAAAGATATTGAAGACCAACCATCTAAAGATGATAAAGCATCACAATATTCAACTGTTGATTTGTTTTAAAACAATGGCATGATTTTATTTCCAAGATCGATGAAATAACTCTGATTTTTACTTATTTGATGTCTATCTTAATGGTATTTTGCATGAAAATGATTATTACATGAGTATATTTGATGTCAATTATATTTGAATTGGTTTATTTTAATCTGGGCATAAATGACAATTCTAGGTATATTTCTACTACACATAATATAACTCTTAAAGAGAGAAAAAGTGAGAGAATAAAAAAAAGAAAGAGAAAAAGAAAAAGAAAGAGATAGTATTTGATATGAACGAAGGCCAAGTTCAATCCTTATTACATTAATTACAACCTTGAAACGAGGACCTATGGAAATAGAAGAGATTAAAGATTCATTACATTGACTCCAGAAAAAAATTTAGATCGAACTGGAAAACTTCCATATTGAAGAAAGAAAAGATTAAGTTCGAAGATGCTCAAAAGAGTTCAAATCTCGGGGACAATAAGTTTACAAGTCAATTTGGACCGTTTTAAATACTATCAAAAAAATAAATCTTGCTGACTAGAAGTCTTGTACAGACTAGTCAGGCAAAAGTTAAGGAAATGAAGTGAGAAAAGAAGAATATTCGACTAGAAAATCTGAATGGACTAGTTAATAACAAGAGTAGTATTATATGATATAAAAATTTATCAATTTGTGCCCTTAAATTTGATTAGAATTTTTGTTAGATTTTCACATTAGTTTTCATTGCTTGCACACAACAGAAAGAGAAAACAAAATAAAAAAGCAAAATTTATGAGATTTAAATAGAAGTAAGATTTTTCTTCGACTTTTGTTCTTGTGTTTCTCGCAAGAAAACCTAAGAAGTTGTAACACTCAAGTCTTCATCAATCTTGATATCGCACTTAATCAATCAGCAGAGCTAGAGTCTTTCAATCTTGTCTCAAAGAAAGTCCATTTGTAAGCTTGACAAAAAGACTGCGAGTGCTTCAATTCACACTTAAGCAATGGAATCTTAAAAAAAGAAAGAGAAAAGCCTGCTAATTCAAGAACTTGAAAAGGCAGCTTAGGTAAAAGTTAAGGTATAAAAGTAAGAAAAGAAAATGCTAAGTTGAAAACCTGAAAGGCCGACTTAGGCAAATTAAGGCATAAAATTAAGAAAAGAAAAGAGATTTGGTTGCTATCTGCTTGAGATTATAACAAAGCTAACTGCCATTGCACAAGTATCAGTACAACCCCCAAACAAAATTAGAATTAAGCGAATGGAGGAAAATCTGACAACTCATGAAAAAGTTTCCTCATAGTCTATACCTTCTTGTTGGGTATATCCTTTTGCCACTAGGCGAGCTTTGTATCTATCAATAAAACCATCCCCCTTATGTTTTATCTCAATAATTCATTTGTTTCCAATGGCTTTGCATCTTGGCAGAAGGTCAACTAAGTTTCAAACTTGGTTGACTTCCATTGATTCCATTTTTTCTTCTAATGCAACTTTTCACTTTTCTTTTGCAGGACATTCAGTGCTCTTTTAACTGTTCTAGGTTTTTTATTGTCATGAGGAGTGATAATGTAGGCTTTGTTTTCTATTTGAAAACACCTTTTAGGAGTTTTAGAATGTGTATTCCTTTGTAATTGAGGGTTACTGTCTTCATTAATTAAAATTGGCTCGGACTCAACCTCAACTTTTCCACTTAATTAAGATGGATGAAATAGTTCTGATGCACTCCCACTATCAAGAATAGGGCTAGATTCATCTTCTTGAAGGACAACTCCTTATTGAATTGTACTAGCTTCTCCTTCTTCGGACCAGCCTCATGCATTTTGCCCTTGTTGTTCCAGTTTTTGTCAAACTTCTTGCACTTGTGCCTAGAAGCTTCCTTGGAGCTTTCAGCTACATAAGCTTGAGCATTAGGTTTCAGAGACTCAAGGCACTCATCCTTAAGCTCCAATTGGCGTGTAATGTCAGCAAAGATCTTGATGTTCTCATTATGGGTCATGTTCACCTTTATGTGCTCGCAATTATTAGGCAGAGACCGGATAACAGCTTGAACTTGCTGCTCATCTTTGAGGACATGTCCAGCTGACTTCAACTCCTTTATTATGTTCAACATGTCCCTTAAATATTATTTCATCGATTTGTTGGGGACCTGCTTGAAAGTGTCGAACTTAATGGTCAGATGTCTTAGTTTGGAGACAGTTGTCCCTCCAAACTTATCTCATAGAGTGACCCACATGGCATGAGCAGTTGGATACTGTTGATACTCATACATGAGATCATCATTTATAGAACTAATCAGGATTCTTCTTGCGATGGAATCCTTCTTCTTCCATGAGGTGTAAGCATCTATGTCGCACCTATGTTGCTCTTGGTTGATATTTTTCTCATCAGTTTTAGGCTCATCTATAACATTATTAATGGCCTTCAGAATCTCTTGCTCCTTAATGACATAGTGCATTTTCAGATGCCAGATGTTATAATAATCACCATTTAGTTTCTCACCCTTGTTAAGTTCAGTTATGATGTTCTTTGATGCCATGTTAGTCACCAAAAAAAGAACTACAAAAGGCATTTTAAATTAAAAAATAATTTATTATGTCAATATACACATCACTTAGTCATAATTTCAAAATTTAAGCTATTGAAAGAAAATTTCAAATGAATTAGAATCGAAAGTTAACCAAGTTCTCAATCATCTTTAAAATTCAAATGAAAAATTTCTTAAACTTTAATTTTAAATTGTACCTTTTATTATTCTAGATGAGAATTTATAAAAAATAATTCTCCTAATTCTTAGAATGCCCATATATGAAGAAAAATATTGATCAATCTTTATAATATCTTCAATGCTCATAAATCCAACAAATAAGTTAAGAAAATATAAGTAAGCAAATAATAAAGAAATGTTCTAATCCTAAGTACATTTGAATAAATTCTTTTTTAGGAATAGACTTTTCCACTTCTTTCTATCCATGATAGTGGGGACCATATTCTTAAGCCAATGCAAGTTAGTAACAAGCAATCTAGTAGTCCGGATATTGGAACTAGATGCTAAAGTGGTAAACTTATTCAAATTCTTTCAAGTATATTCATCCAAAAATAGAGAAAACAAAGTCTCATAGATATTAGTTTCCACATGTATTATATGTCTTTGATCATTTGGTTTGGTCCAAAAATCTTCATCCACTTTCCTTAACAAAAAACTTTCAAGTTTTTCTTTAAGGTGGTCCGGCAAAGCGACATGTAAAGTATAAAACTTCTCATTACTAAACACATGACCCTTGTGACTTATGTTGTGAAGCATACCATTGATAACTTTAACATTTTCAACAATGTTATGATTGAGATGCATTCTATATGCGACGAGATTCTCTTTTAATCTTCCAAGCCTTTCTCTCACGGCTCGAGTCCTTATCATTATAGGAGTAGTTTTCAAACATTTTTTACTAGGAATATATCTATTCCTTTTTCTATTCCTATAGTCTCTGAGCTTTTATATTCTCTTCAAATTAGATATAATTCCTTAAACATATTTTAAGAAAAAACTGAGTGAAAATGGATTGTTAAAGAGAAAAAATCTTAAAGCCAATACAATGTATAGAGTACACACACTTTTAAGCATGACCAGAACTTAATACGCAAAAAATATCATAGGGAATGTTTGGAAAAATAAAAGAATGATTTTCCAACATATGTTTATGAATTTTAATTAATTTTATAAGTAAAATCAATTAAAACTGCATTTCAATCACTTATTTATCAAAAAAAATTAAGAATATAGGTAGAATAATTATTTTCTCCCATTGGACCTCAACAACCTCAGATATATTAATTAAAATATATCTCATATTTTTTTCAGATGTTAATTTCATCAAAATAATTTTATTTTAATATTTTATTTTTTATAGAAAAGAAAATCGAAAATAAATATTTCAATATTTGAAAAAATTAATTTTAATTTACTAAAAATACTAGCAATCAACGTGAAGTCCAATGGAGGTGACGGTGTCAAAAACCGCTTCTTGAAGACACCACGCGCCATCGGGTGCGAGTGGGGAATGACAAAGTTGGTGACTGCACAACAGTCAACCGCCATAAGGTGCCACACATGTGACACACGCGCCGCCCTTTCGTGTGAACTAGGTCTCAAAAAGTTTTTCTACCCCCCCAAACCACCCCCCTTCCCCCACAAATTTTACATGTTATGAGTTCAATGGTACAATTTATTTTGGGTTTTGATGCCTAGAAATGTATGTTTGAGAAAATCACAGAGATGAATAGAGTGAGTCACTTCATCTTCAACCTTAAGAACCCCAGAATAAAAAAGTTTTAGAATTTGATTTTCAACATCTCTAATTCAAAAAATTATAAGTTTTTCTACAAAAATGGGTGATCTCATTCCCCACTTTAAATAGATGTTAATCATTAAGTCCAAAGAGCCGTAAACATAGATGAAAAAATATGCCAAAATTACCATATTGATCATGAAACAAAAAATTTCAGAATTTGAGTTTCAAACACCCAACTTTTCATACTCCTATCTTTCAACACATAACTCCAAAAATAATATTCTATATATCAATTTAAAACTATCATATACTATTTTAAGAATATGTAATTTTTATTGCATGAAACACAGAAAATTCGAACAGAGATACCGTCTCAAAGTACTGCCATCATATTATTTTTCATAATTTTAAAATTTTGATTTTACATATGCCATAAAATAAAAATTAATTAAATATAACATGGAAATCATCATTAGGCTCTGATACCAATGTAGTTTATGGGGAATTGAAAAGGAAAAGATACTTATCTCTTATGGTTCCACAAAAGTGTTGATTAACACTATATTGCAAATATAATTCACCAAGGAGTTGTATTTAATGTCCACAACCCAAATACTAAAGTTCTGAAACTGATAATTAAATTAAGTGGGTTTGGTTCAACCTATCATGGGCGACCCAACCCAAATTCCAACACAATGTAATATAATTCTTTCATTGTATTTTTATCCCAATTGATTCATATAGTATGGATGCAAGTGTCAACTTTATAAGTGAACCAATCATATTTATTCTTGATAATTGAGTATAACATTTTGAATAAGATCTATGAAACACTTTTCATAATCTTTATTAATACAACCTCAGCTAATAATTTCCATATTGAATCATATCAAGAATCATCAGGATAAGGTCCACTGACATATTACCTTAGGAAATGAGTTCTTTATTGATAACTTTTATCTTGATGTGACTCTTACTATACCCAATAACTATCCCTTGAGCACTTCGTGGATAGGAGCATATAAGATAGTATCAAAGTATAATAATCTTTATATAAGATAAGGACTTCTAAGGATCACATCTTACATGATTGTCACAAGAGGATTGTCCATAGACAGTTATGGTAAATTTGATATGGACTTCTAAGTAGGTTCATGTTCAATAATGCACTTATTCTTGTAATAAGCACCCATATGCTTACTCCAAAAGTAAGTGATAACATATTATGATAGTCTTGAGTGTTTGATAAATATCCAATGATCAATATTTAATTCTTGATTAAACATCAACTATAAGTAAAGTATAGAAACATATATAATGAGAACCTCATCTTTATAAACTCGCTTTATAATTTATCTTACGATTATGTTTACATTCTATGGTGTTCATCTCTAACTGTCTGGATTATTTCTTGATAATACCATGACTACTCATACCATTAAGACTTGAAATGCCTTTGATATAATTGTATGCCATCAAAATGATGTATAAATTAATATAGATCATCTTACAACTCCTTGTTTTTAGAGCATACTCTAACATGCCCTTTATTTTGCTTGTACAAAGTTAAGGCACTATCTCCTCAAATCAAGGGTGTATGTAGTATCTCAAACTGACTTGGTGAAGTACATGCTCAATAAGCCGTTAATCACTGGAAAAATAGGTAGATGGTCTTTGGATTTAACTCAATTTTCATTGATTTATTTCTTTCAAAAATCCGTGAAAGGACAAGTCTTGGCCAATTTCTTAGTTGACCACCCTTCCTTGGGGTTTGGAGAAAACAAGGAGTAGCAGTTGCCAATGAACAACATAGAAGTTCAGAGATGGATCCTGAAATTTGACGGGTCAAGCATGTAAAAGGCTGCAAGAGCGGGAGTCATTATTACATTACAAAGTGGAACTAAAACAACATTCTTGGCCTTTAATTGTATAAATAATCAATCTAAGTATGAATCCCTTGTAATTGTGTTGGAGGTCTTGTAGGATTAGGAGCAAATGAAGTGATGGTGATGGGGTTTCTCAGCTAATTCTCAAACAATTATTAAATGTAGGAATTGTAGAAGATTAGAGGAGAAATATCTTAATTGCCATGGAAGGAAGATGCCTAACAAAAGAAAGATTCAAGCCCAGAATTATGTTTTTTGGAAGAATAATTATACAGAAAAGGTCAGGATGGACTATCGCTAAGATGCTTAGGATTTCCAAATGCAATGGAGGTGATGAAATAAGTGCATGAAGGCGTCTATGGAGCACATCAAGCAAGAGTCAAGATGAGATGACTAATAAGGAGACATAGCTATTTTTGGCCAACTATCCTAAAAGATTGTATAAATTATGTCAAGGGATGCCAACAATGCTAAAAGTACGGAAACATTCAAAAATCTCCAGGGCATGAATTACAATCGATTGTTAAACCATGGCCATTGATCTAATAGGTAAAATCCATCCAGCTTTATAAAAAGGTCACAGTTTCATTATCGTATCTACTAACTATTTTACTAAATGGGTGGAGGCAATCCTTATGAAAAAAGTGAAACAAAAAGATGTGATTCAGTTTATCAAGAAACATATTATTCATAGATTTGGCATTCCATAGTTCATAACTAATGACCAAGGAACCATGTTTACTAGAAAAGACATGAAAAAGTTTGCAAAAGATTATGGAATAAAGCTCCTTAAATCTACTCCAATCTATGCACAAGGCAATGGTCAAGCAGAGGCCTTAAATAAAATCCTCATCAAAGTTTTAGAGAAAATGTTGGAAGACAATCTGAGAGATCAGCTAAGAATTCTTTTTGAAACATTATGGGCCTATCAGACATCTAAAAGGAGTTCTACAAGTGTGAGTCCATTTTTCCTTACTTATGGTTATGATGATGTATTACCTATGAAGATAGTGGTGCCTTCATTGAGAATAGTAAAGCAAAATGGTTTGCAGCCTGTGGAATACAATGAGGCCATAATAATAGAATTGAAAAAAGTAGACAAGGAAAAAAGCAAGCTCTCAATAATCTAATTGCCTAGAATAAGAAGGTAGCAAACTATACAACAATAGAGTAATGAAGAAGCCATTTGATGAAAGTGATTTAGTTTGGAAGATGATATTACCTATCGGGATAAAAGATAGATAGCTGAGCAAATAGTGTTCAAACTGGGAAGGATCCTTTAAGATTCACCAGGTCTTAGAAGGTAATGCATAGTGGTTATCTAGTTTGAATGGCAAACCACACAAAAGATACATCAACTGAAATTACTTGAAGAAATATTTTTCCTCTATATAGGAAATGACGAAAAATAGAAAGTTGGATTTAAGGCCGACCTATGCCTACTCAAAGGGTCTTGAAATGACATTTCCAATTTTTTAGAGATATATAAGGCTAAAATATGGCAATGTTTCTTAGTTTATTTTAGCTTTAGTTTTTATTTTTCCCATTTAATTTTTCTCTATAAGTTGGCTTTATAGTCACTAATTAAACTTGATAGAAGTAGGCCTCATAGCCACTTCTTCTACTCATGTGTCTTATCATATTTAGCTAACAGACTTATGCAGAATGAAACAAAACACATGGATGCGTGATGCAAAGTGGCTGTAGGTGTAAGTGTACAAAGGTAAAGTGGAGTGGCTGTATGATGCAAATGGTATAGCTGTTGTGTAGGTATGTCAAGTGAAAAGTGAGATGGTTGCATGTAGTGGCGGGAAGAAACAAGGCCACTTTCCTAAAAAAGAGACAAGCATACAACATACTTGGAGAAAATTCAAACTCATTCATACATAAAAGGAAAAACCAAGTTCAAATTCAATTAATTAAACCAAACAAAGATGACCAACACCCATGGCTATCACCAACAAAGTCTCAGAAAACCATCTTAAAAAAATCATAAAGAGTATAAATAGTTTATACTAAAGAAGAACCAATGTACTACATCTCAAGGTGAGTGGATAAGAGAGAACTGAATTGACTCAATCTCTGACACATGGAATCTTGTGTAGCTTGGAAAACCACAAGCTCTTCATTGTAAGTCTGAATGAAGGAATAATCTGCTTTCAGTTTTTGACCTTCAGCAACCACTCTTGAAGAAGCAGCATCATGCTTTGCCTTCTGTTTCTCACTCTTTGACAAAAGCTCAAAAAGATTGGCCTATTTAGTAATCACCTAAGCCTTCAAAGCCTGAAGGTTATCATAAGTCTCTTGGTATGCATCTAAGACTCTCTTATAGGCACTTTAAGCATCTCCAGCTATGGTAGTCAATGAATTAAAATTGTCAATCAGAGCCTTAAATGAAAGTTTAAAAAGCTTTGTAAATTACTTTATTTTATCTCGAACAATAACCTCTAAGAAAGGTTGGAAATGCTGGTACGAGTCTTCTAGGCTGAGGGAAACATTGCCTTAACTTAAGATGAAATATCCCCAATCAAGATCTGATCCTTTAGTGTAGAGACAATTGCCTCAGACAAAGAGAAGTCTGAACCACCTGCTTTTGGGCCTCATTCTAACTCATCAAATCAATGCTCAACAGATGTTGAAGATTAACCTTAGCTGACTTTACAAAAGCCTTTAACGGAAGAGAGGATATAGAACTCTGATATGAGGAGGCCTAATGAGAAAACCAAAATCAAGGACAAAAAGGGAATTGACAAACTCAAGTACTAAGGCTATAACCTGTAAGGAAATAAAATATTATATAAGATCACGTGTCATAAATAAAGCTAAATATAGGCAAAAAAGAAGACTTCAACAAGTTAGAAATATCTCAGGGAAAACAAAAGGAGAAGGAGCACTGGTGCTCTTAGAATTCTTAAATGCACTGCTCCTAAGAGGAAGGTTAAGAACATGCACATACTGTTCAAATAAATTACGACCAGCCTTGACCTCAATATAATTAGCATCATCTGTGGATTCATAATGATGGCCTCCTCTAGAAACATCACTAACATTAGGAGCCAAAAAGATCTCCTCACTCTATAAGAAAGAGTAAGATATATATTTAAATATTTACAGATAAAATTCAATTTATCATAACAAGAAAATGAAGGTATCTTACCTGAGACGAAGAAGAAGAAGACTCATTCTCATCTCTATTAAAAGAAGAATCCAAAAGGCTCAATGGGTATATAGAAGTAATGGAGATAACACTCTTTTGTTTGATCCGCCCTAAATATCTCACTGCTTTAGAGGCTGAAGGAGCTTTGGTAGCAAATTTAGAAGGAGGTTTAGGCTTGGACACCTTTGCTTTTGGTAGAGAAGGAGTGACTACCTCTTTACTGGATGTCTTTAAAAGTCACAGGAGTAGTAGTATTCTTCAATTTTTTTAGGCCGAGAAATAGGAGATAAGCCTTAAAAGAA
This sequence comes from Ricinus communis, assembly GCF_019578655.1. Taxonomy (NCBI): domain Eukaryota; kingdom Viridiplantae; phylum Streptophyta; class Magnoliopsida; order Malpighiales; family Euphorbiaceae; genus Ricinus; species Ricinus communis. The sequence continues at coordinate 34,301,725 of NC_063257.1, read as the reverse complement.
GAGAAGAAAATAATAAAAAAATAAGAAATAAAAGGAAAAATGAGAAAAATAAATGAAAAGAGAAATACATACCTGCAAGTATCGACTCAAGACTGTTAGGAGAAAGACTAAAATAAAGCAAAGGCCACCAAGTCTTAAAAGTAAAGGTCTCTACTTTGTTTACTAGAATGATGGAGCAATAAAAAGAACATTGTTATTATACTAAACCCCGAACAACTTCAACAGTCATATGGTCAAGAATAACAAAGGCAGAAAAATCAACATATGGAATCACCTGGTGAAGGCCAAACTATTTACTCCATAAGCAAGGCAGATATCTCACAAACTATGGAGGAGCAGCAGAGGGAGCATTAATAAAGCAAAGAGAACCTCCAATGACTAAGGGACGACTAGTAGTAAAAGCATGAAAAAGCTTGGTCCTGAGGTCAAGCAAAGCATCCAGACTTGAAACAATGCAATGGAACCACCAAGGATTAACCAATGGACCTTGACAACCCCATATATCAAGCTATTGAATAGACTTCTTAATCAAGGAATAGAAAAAAGTAAAGATCTTAATGACTCCTAAGGAGGTAGTAACAGTCATCAGCTCTATGCTTGGAAAAGTGAGAGAATATCAACATGGCTCTTATTTGAGTGTGGGGAAATAGACGAACAACTAAAGCTGAACAATCCATAAGTGACAACCAGCTTTAAACAAAGGTAGATAAGTAAAAACTTGCTGGAAAGAGTGGTTAGTATAATCCAGAAGCATAGTACCTAATGCAAATGCCAAACTTGATACCATGGCCCGAGCTAAAGGAAGGATATCCATCAAGGGCTTACCTGATACAGAGCATATAATATATTGACTAATGAGAATCCATCAAAAGTCAATGGGCTCAACTGTAGAAGGTAAACCACTATATCTAAACCATCTTTGAATGATGCAATAATAAGAAGAATGTGAAGTAGAAGAGACCTCATGAGCCTGTAAAAGAAGATCCATAACATCTAGCAGTATGGCGTCTCTTCACCCAATATAGACAAACTAGTAAAAAAAATGAATATCCTTAAGAGTCAAAAAAGTAGGCCTAAAAGGAAATATGAAATAATAAATTGAGGGAGACTAAGATCTCAAAGTAGCACAAAGCAGATCCTGCTCCATAGATATTTGATGCTTGGTCATTTAAATGAGGTCAGATATACCTAGACATTTCCATATCTTCTTAAAATGAGGACTGGAGTCTATCTATCCAGGTACACCAATCTAAAGAAGATTTGGGCCAAGTCTTGATCTTGCTCAAGGTCTCAAAAGGCTGAACCATACAGCCCAACAAAAGCTCACCAATATCATCAGGAGGATATGGGGAGATAGGGAGCCTAGTTTGATCATAAAAAGCTCCAACATTCAAATAGGCTATCATGGATATCCTCAAGAATAAATACATCAAAACATTCCCTGCAAATGGATTACTTTTTATTTAACAAATGAGTGTAGGTACAAAACAAGATATATAAAGAATGGAAGGCAAAGAAAGAAACCTGAAAGACAAATATGATGGTAAAGGATGAGCCAAATAAGGAGGTAAAGGAGATGCAACAAGAGCGATATCTAAAGAGGGCACTTGAAGAAAGAAATAAATAAAGAAGTTAAAGAAAGAAAAACATAGCAGGAAGTGACTAGAAAAGAAATTACCTCTCGATTAAGGAAAGTATCATCTTGTGAATTTATAAGAAATGGCCTAGAAGAAGATAAAGAAGAACTAAGCGAGAGGAATTCTTGCAATAAAAAGAATGAAACACATTAAAAAGTAAAAATCAACGCATAAGGAAAGAAGAAAAATACTTATGCAGTAACTGCATCAGAAGGAATCTTATCCCTAGAGGAATGATAATGAACAGAGCCCTAGTCCATAACTATAAAATAAAAAGAACGGGTGCACACATTTCAATTTCTTGAAGTTGCTAAATATTTTAGGATAAAAGCTTGGTTGCGTGGTGCCATTATGTGAAAATAAAACTTGTAAAAAATTTTAAATATTTTATTGGTCTAACCAAAATATGATTCCTCAAAGTTTCTCAAGAAACAAATTCTCTTACAAGGACCAAGTAAATATTTAGAAAGGAAGCTCCAAGTTGGAAATATTCTTAAAAATCTATAGAATATTTTTAAATATTTTATGCAGAGCTCTAAGTAAAAATGGTACCTAGAAATCTGATTCTCCATGTCAAAAATATTCTTGGGGATTCATCAAATATTTTAAAATATTTTATTTCAAGAGCCCCAAGTAAAATGGGTACTTGGGGATCTGCTTCCCCAAGTTGGAAATATTCTTAGGGATCCATCAAATATTTTAGAATATTTTATTTCAAGACCCTCAAGTAAAATAGTACTTGGGGATCTAGTTCTTTAAATTAAAAATATTCTTGGGGATCCATAAAATATTTTAAAATATTTTATGTAGAGAGCTCCAAGTAAAATAGACACTTGAAAATTTAGTTTTCCAAGTTAGAAATATTATTGGATATCCATCGAATATTTTAAAATATTTTATTTTGAGAGTCCCAAGTAAAATGGGTACTTGAGGATTTAGTTCTCTAAATTAAAAATGTTCTTGGAGATCCAATAAATATTTTTAAATATTTTATTCAGATAGCCCAAAGTATAATGGACACTTGGAGATCTAGAACCCAAGTTGAAAATGTTCTTGGAGATCTAATGAATCTCTATCAAACCCTAAATTAACTTTTTATTTGGGGCTCCTAAAATTTAAACTTTCTGTTCATATAAAGAATTTTTGCTTTGGACTATGAAAATTTATAGATCCCAAATTATAAGTCAATCTTCTACACATAATTCTTTAGTGCCTCAAAAGCAAATAATTTCTATACAAATCAGGTTATATCTTAATTTTTTTTTTCTAGCAATTTACACACAATTTAAAAAAACACTAAAATATAATGGATAAAATTGTACCTTTTTTCCGTCTTCTTTGATATACTTAAAGTTCCTTTGCAGGAGGTGGATAAATATTCCAGTAGGAAGGCTTGAATTTTATGCAAACAGAGTCCTAAAAACCTACAAAAGAGTCACATATAGGGGGGATTGGTTTAAATTGAACCGAACTAGATGGACTTGGGTTTTCTTGGTTTGGTCCAAAACCATCAAGAGGAAGGACCCATTTGTGGGTGGCAGCATCACTTTTGAGTGAGCAGGAGGCTTCCAACGACATGTGGAGCGGCATTGTTGGCAGGTTATGAGCGTGCAACATTATCAGTAGACAAAGGACTGACGTCACACAAGCAGGTGGCAGCAGCTCTAGGCGAGGGACGATCGATGTAGAAAAAAGGAGGAGTTGTCCTTTTCGGCAATATGCAACAACTGGGTCTTCTTTGGCGGCGAAGGCAGTGATATCATAGAGGAGGGACTACCAGTGGTGCAAAGTGGTTGTGATAGGCTGTATCCGACAGAAAAAGAAGAAAGAGAGACCGACTGTGGTGAGAGAGCAAAAGATGAGAAATTGAAATTTTATGAATTTGATGGTATGGAAAAAAGATTTTGGAATATATTTATGATTTTATATAGATTTTCGTTTACAAAGTCAAGAAAGGAGCTAGATTTTTGAAGAGGTTGAAAAGAAGGGAGTTTTCGAGTCCGGGTGGGAGATAAAGAGCTAGAAATTAAATTTTCTTAGAACTTTTAGAATTGTTTTGCTTCAGTTTTTCAATCCCATGCATCATACAGATGATACTGGACTTTGGTCTAAAATTCTTTAACATTTTGAATTGGATAAGAAAATGGTGGATATGAACGTTAAAGAAAGTATATATATATATATATATATATATATATAAGGGACAATTGTTGGACCTATAAATAATTTTTAGGCCAAAAAAGTAAAATGAATGCTCAAAGACTAAAGAATTCATACATGTGAAGAAAGTGGAGAAAGGAGTTGTGTAGCAGTTATTTCCATTCCCTAAGTAGAAAGAGATAATGTGGCTCTACAATATAAAAGACAGAATCATATCTCCGAGTAAAGTGGAACTTGGGATCCCTATAAAATATAAATGTAAATCAAAGAGAAGGGATCCTAACATCAACCGAGCAACAACTACACTGCAATACAAATACTCAAGCATAAATTTTCTGTAAAAAATTTAGTTTCCAACAAGCTTTTTCATGCTATCATTTCTTTATATTTATGCTTACTACAAAACAACATTTGTTTATGCAAATTTTCAAGAAAGTAAATACAAGTCCTTCAGCTTATTTATTTACAAACATTTACTGCTATTCATTATTTAATTCCTATGGTATCTCTTGAGGATTTAAGTAAACTCTCAAGGAAGCTTAGAAATTTACAAGAAAATCTGATTAGAAAATCAATTCAAGGCACACTAGTTACAATATTACGTGTAGTAACACACATGGCACACTTAATATAATTTTTTATCAAACAAATATTAATAATTTTAAATTTTTTTTTCTTTTAAAACTTTGACTAATAGAAAAATATAATTAAAATATCAATTAATGTAGTATATGAAAAGTTATAGTAAATTTAATAAAATCAAAAAGTGAAGTTTAACTCTCCAAATATGGAGAGCTAAATTAATTCTTTACTATATATATGAAAACGATGTTTTAAACATGCCTTTTCTTTTTTACATGGCTTGATATGCATAGTTTTATACATATTTACTTGCATATTATTGCGTATTTTCTTAGCAACTATTGTGCTTTTATTCCAAGATCACTCGTGTTTTGTATTCTTTTGTATTTCAAGAGAATTTATAGGACCATCATCAGTATTTGAGCAATTATAGATCAATACATGCGAAAACAGAGAGGAATTCATCAAGATCGGATAAGAGCTCGTAGTGCATACATTGAGCATGGCCTAGGTCAAGGCCGTGCTGACCACCACGGCCTGGACTCTGGCCATGACCAACCATGAGCTTTTGTTCTTCAAAACATGGCATTTTGGGCATGGTTTCCGTAGCCACCACCGCCTCGAGTACGGCCCGTGGTGGCTCAGCACCGGCGGGGGCACGGCCATGAAGAAACCCTAATTGTTGAGATCTGAATGTTCAACACGGCCTGGACTTCGGTCGTGCTGACCAGCACAGCTTTGACCACGGCCGTTCTGAGACAATTATATAAGGAAAACTATTTTTTTTAGGGTTAGCTAAGCAAGGAGTGAGAGAGAGCCCTGGCGGCTGGTTCAGTTTTTGCATAGTGCTGAGTTCGGGAGAGAGTTGTAGAGAGGAAGAATCCTGGAATCGCAAATTTCCAAATGCAAAATAGTAGTGGAGCAATTCAAGAGGCAATTTGGGAGATTAATCATAGTGCAGATCCAGATTTGGAGCTGTTCATCCAATTCGAGAGAAAAGGGTGTACATGTTTCATTTTCATTATTCTTCCATTGTAATTGATTTCCTAGATTGTTTTAAACATGAACATGTTTAGCTAGATTGATTAAATCCATTGGGATTTCTTTACTATATTGGCTTAATATTATATTGTTGGATTGTTTGAGTTAGTTTTGTATTCTTCTTGCTTTCAGTATTAATAAGATAATGCATTATTCATGAGATGTTGTGAATTGTGGTGTTTAGATTGCTTTATGTGATTGATAAGTCCATTTGGCAATTGGAATTTTGAATAGCAAGAACTGGTTAATAATCACTTAGAGATAAGGATAATTAACTAGCCGGATTAAGAATTAACAAAGCTTAATAGAGGCGGATTAAGGCTTAATGCTAATTTAAGAATCAATCGTTAGGAAGAGATTCTAACTTTAGGTTATAAGGTTTAGGATTTCGGTTATCTCGAGAAAGAAACCAAATTCAGTTAAGAATTCATCCACGGGTAGCATAATTAGACTCATCAATCTTTTATCTTTTGTTTGATTGCCAACTAGTTTAGGTTCCCTTTGGGTTTGCATTCTTGTCTTGGTTATTTCATTTATCCATTCATTCTTGCATCTCCCTTAGAACTTAGCTTGTAGCTATTAGTTAGTTTAGAAATTATTCATCATTCATTTTAGGTTAATATAACAAAGAATAAAGAAGTAACTCTGGGGTTTCACTTTCCCGAGGAATACGACCTTGATACTCGCCATGAGTGCTAGACTGCATCGATAGGTTCACTGCCTTAGATTGTAGCTAAGATAAATAGCCTATCAAGTTTTTGGCGCCGTTGCCGGAGAATGTTTGAAAACTAGAGTGAAATTTGCTATTTGTTAATTTAGCCATTTTTATTTATTTATTTATGTTTTGTTTGTATATATTTATTTAGTTAAGTTTAAGATTCAGGTAGTGGATGATAAGGAGGTTAAATGCTAAACTCTTTGTATGACATGTTGGAAAATGAGATTAGGAACCAAGAGAGTGCTAAAAATTGGGATACCTGTGCATCTTTAGAAGCTCGAGTGGAATCGTTTTGCAGGGCTACCGATCAACTCTCCACTCCTATCCTTTCATCTCAAGTTTTTTTGTGAATTTTATTATGGTTTACATTAGAGTAATGATTGTCCATTGTGCAGTGATTTTAATCATTGTTCTTATAACTGTGAACATGTGAATTATACGGGAAGTTGGCCAAATGACTCGTATGGAAGCACCTACAATCAAGAGTGGAGCACTCATTCACCCTTTGGATGGAGCTTAGATGACCAAGAACCACCAGGATCTCAACAACCATATCAGCAGCCTAATCTTGCACCTTCAACTCAAGATGAAGAGTTAGTGTCAGAGGAGCTGATGATGAGGTTCTTTACAAGTCTTGAGGATATATTCCAACAAACAGAAAGGGTACTTGAAAGTCAACAAGCCTCAATTGAGAATATAGAGCATCAAGTAGGCTTGATCTTCAAGTTACTAGCTGCAGAATAATTGGAAACTCCATCAAACACTATTAAATCCGTGGAACATTTGAGCGCCATCACTTTGCGTTCAGGTGAGAATTTTTTTAGTTTATCTACTATGTTTGACGATGATGCTTATGTGCAGGACGACTCCTTGAACACGGAGATAGAACTAGAAAAGGAAGAGGTAAACATGATTCCTCTGAAAGACTACCAACAGGAACGTGCAGTTGATGATGCTGAGTTGCAGTTACAGGAATTTCTGGTGAATTTTCCACAAGTCCCTTCGATGGTGGAAGATGAGCACGAGTTATCCAATGAAGAAGTCTTGGAGGAGCTCGAGTTTCTTCTAGCAAGTGAGCCAAGCCGAGGACTGGAGAAAACCATCGACATTCCTGAAGAAATTGCCCAACCGTCGATCCTTCCAATTGGTGAAACTCTAGCTTTCAAATTGGAAGAGCCCCTAGAGCATCATGACTACGTGCAAATATATGAGGAGCGAGTTTTGCCCATCATACTGGCAGCTTGCTTGACCGTCGGGAAGAGGAATTTGACGATTAGTCCTCTAAGCGGATACTTGAAGCCATTTGCTCGAAAGAAGGATGGATGGTCATCAATCCCCACCGTTTGCTTTTCATCATGAGTCCAGCTAAGAAGACTCATCACATAAAAAAGAAACGCTTTTGGGAGGCACTCCAATTTTTATCTTTAATTTGTAATATTTTAACCTTTTGTTTTGAAATAGTTTATTAGTTTTAGTTTTTATATTTTATTTAATTTTTGTTTCAGTTTCGATTTTATTTCTTTATTTTATTGTTTTCAGATTCTACCGATGAGGCACTGAATTTCCACTACATCAGCCTCGATGGATGATCAGGGAAGTCCCCTAGATCTTTTTATTTTTCTGCATTTATTTACCTTATTTTTCATACATGTCATGCACTTGGATTGTATTGCCTTTATTCTCTTAGTTGAGCATTCCATTCGGGGTACCCATAACATTTTACACTGAGGACAGTGTGTTCTTCAAGTGTGGGGTGGTTGTGGGTAAACCTTATAATCCTACTCTCTCATATGGTTTTTAGATATATCTGAAATTGTTATCACTAGGTGTTGTGTATTGTTAGGATGTTAGGACACTGTGTTTTATGCACTTAAGTATGCTATTTTTGAGCTGATTGATGACTTGATTTATAGAATTATAGTTACTTTTCTTTGTCGTTCATTGTCCTTGGAAAAAAATTGATGGTATTTTACACATCAGCCCTGCCGGGTTAAACCAGTGTTATTTAATTATTTTTCGAATTGTCGAATTTTAACTTAGAATGTTGATAATGTCATATGTATGTGTTTCTTAAGTAATGATTCAATTAATGATGTTGCGAACCAATTGCACCTAATACCATACTTCAAAGTGAGATTTTGAGCCTGTTGAGCATTTATTATAATTATGCTCTTTATATTTCTTGTTTGAGTGTGCTTTGTACTTGACTTTGCTTCTAGAACTTACTTTGTAATGCTTGTTGAAGTTACATGAATATTGTGAATACCATGAGATGATTTGGGCGATTTAGGATTCACCACATTTAGCCAAAAGCCTACCCCCTTATTTTTCCATTAGTTAGCCAGTTTTGAGCCTTAACCTTTTCTTCATAATCTACACCTATACACTTCAATTATACCATTCTTTACATTTATCTTTCCTTTATCCTTATGTTGAAATTTCTTTTTGTAATTTGCTCACCCTTATGTGGGATTAAAATGCCAGTTGCTATGTTGGTAAATTCACTAAGTCCTTTTGAGATTTTAGATGCTTCCTCCGATCCAAAATGTATTTTTATTCTTTACGTATGCAGCAGTTCTTATAAGCTGCTAGTTTATTATTCAAAAAATGATGAAAAAGAAAGAAGAAGAAAATAAACAAAATTCTTTAATTATTTGTCTCTTTATCAGATTTAGAGCATTTGCGAGTGTTATTCTATGAAGTAGGGATTTTAGTGAAAAATTCTTTTTGTATATTAGGCATTTAATCCTTTGAGCATATATTGTTGTTTATCGCACGAATTCCAGCATTTTCACACTTCC